>NW_026057578.1:64204101-64332885 GCF_023721935.1 Panthera uncia
AAAAAAAAAAAAAAAAAAAAAAAAAAAAAAAAAAAAAAAAAAAAAAACTTTAAAAAATATATAAATAGAAGAAGTTTTTTAAAAACTTGTTTACTAAACGAGCAGTACAGATTATTTATAGAAACGTAAGAAAATACAGATAAGTACTAAAAAATAATAATCCCTCCACTAACTTCACTGATGGATAAAAGCCTGGCACAAAGCCACTTCTGCACTTAACCTGCCCAAGGACTGCAGGTGAATTACTTCACCTCTCTGGATGTGTTTCCTCATCTATAAATTAAACACAACAGCAGTACTATTTTTAAGGACAATTGTGAGAATTCAAGAAGCTAATGTAGGAGTGCTTAAAACCGCTCCTGGAATATAGTAAGCACTATATATGTTACAACTATAAGAATAATATTTATTTTGGGGGGTGCCTGGGTGGCTCAGTCGGTTAAGCGTCCAATTTCAGCTCAGGTCATGATCACACAGTTTGGAGTTTGAGCCCCACATTAGGCTCTGGGCCGATAGCTTAGAGCCTGGAGCCTGCTTTGGATTCTGTGTCTCCCTGTCTCTCCGCCCCTCCCCTGGTTACATTCTGTCTCTCTCTTTCTCTCTCTCAAAAATAAATAAACATTAAAAGTTTTTTTTACAAAAAGAATAATAGTTATTTTTGTTATATTTCTAGATTTTTTTCCTATGTAATGTATAAGAAGTATTATGTATAATACCTCCCTTTCTATGAAAATAGGTTGAACTGTACTCTTGTGTAACATTTTTACTCTCAGGATCTTGTTTTTTCAGATTTGTTATTAATATAAGCTAACATTGATTGCTTATAGTTGTGATAAACCTGTTGTAAAGGTTTCACATACATTATCATATCCAATCCTCACAGTAACTTGGTGGGATAAGTTCTATTAGTCCCATTTTGCAGATGAGAAAAAGGACTCTGAGCGGTTTAAATAATTTAAGTGTACAGAGGTGGCACATGGAGAAATTCGAATTTCAACCCAGGCAGGCTGGCTTTTGAACTTGCCCACATTAGGACCTAACATAGGCTTTGTAAGATACAGGATTTCTTTAGGATTTCCTGAAAGAGGCAGGTTTGACTGTGTGTCATCTTTCCTTCTGTCCTGCAAAGAAGAGGAAAGTGAGTGTGAGACAGGCTGCTAACCTAATGCTGGCAGGATGAGAGAGGAGGAGTGTTTGTGCACACTCCTTTTTAACCCTTGCCAGGCATGCACTTTGGGACACCAGCCTGACAGATGTCAGGCCGACTGTTTCTTCTTGGGCTCTCATGGCATTTTCAATGTTTACTGAGGAAATCACTCTTTGATACAAAATGGGATCTAAGGTCCAGTCCTGGGCTTAATTTTTTCAAAGTGCATTTTATCCAGAAAGAGGGCCTTGAAGTGGTTTTTCATCTTGTTCTGCAGATCCTTTGACACAGCCCTCTGGGCCAGTGGCCACGGCTTCCTCACTCTGCCCCCACCATTCCCGGGCACTCACCTCAGTCCCCAGATAATGTGGGACCAGTCCCAGTCATTGCCAGTTGATTAATTGGCAAGTCTTTGCTCCAAGCCCCTGCATGTGAAGCCCCCAGTCTGGACACTGTAGGTGCACAAGAGGAGGGAGGCGGTTAGAGGCACACACACATACACAAACACACACACACGAAAATAGAGCTGATAATGTACAGCTGAGGCTGTGTGTGCTTGGACGACAGGTATGGACCCACATCCGTTCAGGGGAAGAGTCTGGCTGCCCCATGGTTTGTGGCCCTGGGGATGTCTTGACCAGAAGCGTGATAGGATGACCGTGACATATCAGGAACTAACCCCTTCTCTCTCAATTTAGGAGCAGCTCGGAGAGGAGGAAGGAGAAGTCCCGGGATGCTGCCCGGTGCCGACGGAGCAAGGAGACGGAGGTCTTCTACGAGCTGGCCCACGAGCTGCCCCTGCCTCACAGCGTGAGCTCCCACCTGGACAAAGCCTCCATCATGCGGCTGGCCATCAGCTTCCTGCGCACACACAAGCTCCTGTCCTCAGGTGAGGCTGGCAGTCTCCCCAGGCTGGTAGGGCTGGAGTCCTTACCAGCATGTGCTTACACACAGCAGGCTCTGTCGTGCCGGGGTCAGGAGGCTCCTGGGAAGGTCTTCCTCTGCAGGACCCCCGCCCACACAGACACCATCACTGGTGCTTCCTTTCTTGGTGTTGAACACCTCCTGTCCAGCAGTGACCTTTACAGTGAATACCGCCATGGGGTGAAGAGCAGGGACAGGACCAAGGAAGCACATGGGCACCCGGAAGCTGAGGAGGAGAGAAAGGTCTGGGGCATCAGGAGTGGCTTTCACCAGCTTCCCAGGTGCCCGGCCATCAGACCCACACTCCACTCCAGAGCGCGTCTTTAGGAAGCATTTCTGCGCTTATCTTCCAGCTACCTTCTCCAGAAGGGCAGCTGGTGTGCCCGTGCAGTCTTTTCCCTCCTACCAGCCCGTACACCATACCGATTGTATGGTGTCTCCACTCTTGGTTTGCTCGCCTGTAAAATGCCTACCACACAGGGTGTCTGTGGGAATGAGAGGAGGTGAAGCGTGTGTGAGGCCCCTGAGCCAGCCACACTCATTCCCACCACGGAGTCCTGGGTGGATAACAGCTTCCCCAGAGCTCACTCACCCTCCCTGCTATCACTGTGAGTCTCCAGTTCACAATCTTTTTTTTTTTTTCCCCCTCCGAATTCACAATCTTCAGAGAAACCTTTTCCTGTTAGCCCTGGCCAGAAAGAAGCAGCCTGGGGAATTAGTTTTCCAGTTTCAGATCCTATGTGACAGTCCCATCCGGTCTGTCAGTTTCGTGAGGAAACTGGGCAGCAGGTAGCACCTCTCCCCACACGGCGGCTGAGGCACCACGGGTGGGCAGCGTCCCAGCCGGTGAGCGGCCGGGAGGCGGGCAAGGGAAGGTTCTTTTGTGGCTGGCTTTCAGTTTTCCTGAGTGAGCCTGGTGCCTGGGAGCTGGTTGACTCTGCCATCCTGTTATGAAGTGGCTATTCTGGGAAGGAAACCCAGAGCAGAGGGAATCCAGCGCGAGGCAGGGAGGCCAGACCAGCATGTGCTATTCTGGGCCTGAAGCACAGGAAGGATATGGGGAAAGAAAAACCTTCAGAAAATAGGATGACAGCTCAGTGGGTCCAAGGGTCGGAGGGCTAACCCTGTCCTGCAAATCTAAAGAGTCTCCGAAAAGAGTAGACAGGGGGGAGAACCAAGGGCAAAGACATGCTCTATAAATACTTACAAAGAAACAATGCCAAGGAATGGCAGTTTTGTCACAGATGCTAGTGAGAGAGGGGACAGTGGCCGGGAGATACCATCAGAGGGCACGTGTGTACCTCTCTCTTTTAAAGAGGCTTCTCTTTCTGGACAGGTGAGGGCAGTGTCTGGTACCATTGAAATCATCTTTACACACACAAAGAGTCTGCACTGGAGGATTTCATGACCAGACAGACGCTTCCTCCACACCCA
Source organism: Panthera uncia (assembly GCF_023721935.1). NCBI lineage: Eukaryota > Metazoa > Chordata > Mammalia > Carnivora > Felidae > Panthera > Panthera uncia. Next base: position 64,207,607 of record NW_026057578.1, read on the forward strand.
GAAGCATCTCCTCAACTCCCCTGTTATGATGCTTGAAATCCTACTCTTAGACATTAATTTCATTGGGTAAATTATTGCTTCCTTCCACCACAAGCCCCGTCCCACCACCACCAGAGACCCCGAAAGGAATACTGTATTCATCCTGGGACACCTCTCTGATTGAATTTGGACTTGTAGAATGTCATAGAACTTGTAGAATGATGAGAAGAAGTGAGGTACAAAAAAGGTTGCTCAGAGCCACACGCTTAGCACTTGGTGAATCTGCACCTGCTATGCAAGTCCTTTGGAGTCTGTCTTTGTGAGAAGGGCAGACATGGGAGGGCAGGAGCATTGTGCAAACCTGGTCAGGCAAAGACGTTGATGAGAGCTAGGTGTGGGGGGCAGGTTCTTCCTTGGTGGGAGAACCAAGGTTGAGCAGAAGCACCTGGGGGCCAGCCCTGAGTAGGGGGTGCAGCGATGGCCCTCACACATTCAGTGAGTTGTTTCTGTTCTTTCTTCTGATAGACAGCTTTGATTTCCATGCTCCCCCACATGCAATCATTCTTCTCAGTGGTTCAGAGGTTGGCTTGGTGAAAGCCGTGAACCAGAGGCTGGGTCCCCTGAGCACATCTGCCTGCCTATGTGCTGGCATGAGCCTCCGTGTGCCAGCCACGCCCTGGGAGACGGGACCACGGTGAGACCGCACACATCCCGCTCAGGAGCTGTTGCAAGTTGTGGACACAAACTGCCTGCCCTCTGGCTGGTCTTGGCCCCAGATGGACCAGAGCCCTCAGCACGTCAGCTCTGGTCCTCTCCGTCCTGAGGAAAGAAATGACGGAAAATGATAAGAGTGTCTACATTTGGCCGTCGGGTCCTGCTGTCCTTGACAGAGCAGTTCTCATAAAACACGCATTACCCACGGTGGGGAGGAGGCAGTGGATGGCTTTTCAACGTCCCCTTTCTCTGCCTTCTCTTCCAGGCTCCAGCTGCACATTCTTTAGACCAGTTGTTGAAATCATCTTCAGGAATTGCATGTGAGACAGGATTTTTTTTTTTTTAAATCACATTTTGCTTTTTAAAAACATGCCATACAGTAAAAAGGAGAATGGGACTTGTGGGCACACAGACCCACCCTGGAGCCTTCTTTACAAGTTTGTGAGAATCTCTTCACTGCCTTTGAACTTTCCTGTCTCATCTGTACGAGTGGGATGACAGGAGTTCTTTTGCAGTGCTATCTGAGGATTGATCTAAGTGGATAGAAAAGCCCTATCCTCTCTGCTGCCACATAGGAGGTTCTTCACGAGTTACAGCTTAGAAATAAAAGTCATTACGAAGAAGCAAATGGATTTAGACTAAGTATAGGCTTCTGGAGAAATCGCATAGACGGAAACCCGGCAGAAACTCTTACTGTCCTCTTATACCCACCTTCCAGCAACGCCTATCAAAATGCCGAACAGCCAGGGTTTTCCAAGTCAAAACAAACCACAGATTCATTATTGAAGCCTTTTTAACAAAGGTGAACACTTGTGTTGGCTCACTTTAAAATAGGAAATAGCCGGTTGCCTAGCTCAGAGTTCAAAAGGCTAAAAAAGACCAGGTTTTGCTTTAGAAAAGTTTCTGCTTTACTTAGTAACACGCTTCCCTTTGATTTTCACAGTAGGCTGTTCTGTGTGGGAATGTTGGAGAGGAAAACCTCAGCTCTGAGAAATTCAGCCTGGGAGTCGGGACGGCCGAATGAGATCCATATCACAGGAAACAAACTGAAACAATAGCTTTATGATATTAGCTTCCACGCTGGGCCGAGAACAGAACACACTCTGACGGGAACATCAGTGGAAGTACCGCTTGATTGTCTGAAATCCTCTTTCAAGATGAGCCCCGCAAACCGTGACCAAATGAGGGTTGCTCCTGCATTCGGGGGGCATCAAACAGCAGCAAATATGCAAAATTGGCTTTCCACCGTAAAATTGATTTTTGGCTTCCCACACTCATACGAGGTGAAATCAAATTGATTTTACATGATTGCTAGAGGTCATTATGTAGCAAGGTTTCAAAAGAGAAATGTTAGGTTTATTATCAATTCATTGGCATGAATGAATCGATTGATTCATGTCTTGCCCACTCACCTTCTACTTCGAGCCTTTTGTCTGTCCTATTTGGAGAGGAGCTGAGAAGCTGATTCGTGCCGAAATGTAAATGGCTAAAAGCAGCTAATACACAGTCTCTTCTAGAGATACTGACCTTGTTCAGATCACTCCCTTAACTTAAACCAAAAAAGTCTGGTAAAAAGGTATTTGGTGACCCCGGCCCTGTACATCTTACGAAGGGTACTACAAAGACGTAAGATAGGATAATAAGCTATGTAAAGAACAAAGGAATGAATCTCACATGGTGGATGTTTAAGGCCCATTGGGAGGCCAGCAAGATCAGGTAAAACACAGTGCCTTCTGCTAAAGATGTAAGGATAGCCCAGGCCCACTACCTGGTGATGGCAGTGGTGGGTCAATGGGCCTGGGAAAGTTGGAGGGGAGGAATTGGATTGAAAAAGGAGACCCCTGTAATAATAACTAAATGGTGACTGCCGAGCACATGTGAACTGGGAAGATCACATCAGCATGGTTTTAAGAATGGTCAGAGCAGTCCTGGAACTTTTCAGGGTAGGAAATAAAGAGGGAAGATGACCCTGGTGGAATAAAAATGCATCCTGACTGACAGTACCTTGTAACAGTCTGGTCTCAGAGACCTGGTCAGGAATGTCTGCCCTGCCACCCTGCCCGCTCACCCCAGATGCCCAGCTCCTGCTGCCCATGGGGTCCCGCCCCACATGGGTGGTGCTGCCTGAAGGAAATGAGCAGTGCTCCGGAAAAAGTGCTCCGAAACCTCAGCCCACGCATATCCTGGCTGTGGGGAGTCGTCATCAAAGCCTGTTTACTAGGGCTATTTTTAGCATTAAAGAATCTTGTTGTGCTCCCCACGCTGAGCATGCATCGCCTCAGCAGATTGCCTCTGATTCTGATGACCCTCCTCTCTCTTCTGGGGGTCAGAGCCTGAAGGGTCCTGGGAAGCGAGTAACTGAGACCGAACCCAAGGCAACTTAAAGACCCCTTAAAGAACCCAAGGCAACTTAAAGCATCTACTAGTGGGCTCCTCTTTATTTAGCACCGAAGATTTCTTCTGGATCATCGTGAAACTTTATGGTGGTTTATCTTTGTCCTCCCCACCCATCTGTAGATTCCCTCAGCAAAAAGATTGCTTTTAAGGGCACCTGGGTGGCTCAGTCAGTTAAGTGTCTGACTCTTGATTTCAGCTCAGAATGATTTCATGCTTTGTGGGATCGAGCCCCGTGTTGGGCTCTGGGCTGCCAGCACGGAACCTGCTTGGGATTCTCTCTCTCCTCTTTCTCTGCCCCTCCCCAACTCACTCATGTGCATGTGTGCACACGGTCTCTCTCAATAAATTAAAAAAAAAAAAAAAAAAAAGATTGCTCTTACACCTTTCAGTATCCCTGATTCTCCCTAAGACGGGATTGAGTACATAGTGACACTTCTTTACAGATGTCCTGACTGATTTCCTGCCCAGTGCCTAGCACAGGGCGGACACATCGTAGGGATGTGATAGCAGAGAGTGATAGACGCGTACCCCTGGCCCGTAGGGTGAAGGTCCGCCTCCAGCCCTGCAGTTTTCAGCGTCAGCCCAAGCTGACAGTGAGCTGGCCAGGTTCCTTCAGAATCCCCTAGGAGGAAAAGCAGGTGCTGGAGCAAATAGTACCACAAAGGCAAGAGGCCAGCTTGTCCCAGGGGTCCCTCGGGGCCGGCCTGCTGGCTTCCTGGCCCTGCAGCCATTGTGACTTCAGTCCCAAGATGTTCTATTTCCATTCGTGGTCCCTGAGTGCCCCTTTGCCTTCCTCCCAGAGGCCGGCTGGCCAGCTGCTATAGCCAATTCACCACCTCCTGGAAGCAAGTGTACTAGGCATGGATGGAAACCAGTTTGGCTAGGTTGGAACTGTTAAAAACAGGAAATTTTAAGCAGAACTATTTCCTCTGGGCCTAGCTAACCCAAATAGAGCTGTCTTGGGATTACACCAGATTTTGATGTCAGTGTTGCCACTGAGATCAAAGAAATTGAGGAGAAAAAAATTGTCTCAATAGGCCAGGAATCACAGAGCTGGCCTTTGCTGTCTGGAGAGGGTAGTCACCTATCTGGTGTGATTTAATGGTGCTGGAAACCTCTCCTCACCCATCCCCAAAATAGGTCACCACCTGCCAAAACAGTTTGATTTTCCCAGCACTAAGGGTCACTCATAGGACCTTGAGTTAAGGCAGTGATTCTCAACCTGTAGCCGTAGGTCCAGCATGTCCACATTACCTGGGAACTTGTGACAAAAGCATATTCTCAGCCCCACCTGAGCCCTACTGAATCAGGAACCCTGGGGAAGGGACCATCCAAGGCCAGCTTCATGAGTGTGTGCCCTGTGTGGTCCCCCAAGGCACATTGAGAGGGGCCCTGGACGTGGCTTAAGTTTTCAACGAGAGGTCTCACATTTTTGCTTTGAGTTATGTAGTAGTCTGGGCCCCCAAATCCTTGGCTTTAGCAAGCCCTGCAGGGGACTCTGGTGCACACTCAACTTTGAAAGTACTGAGTTCTATCACCATCTCTCCTAAAGCCCCAGGTTAAATATGGCTGTTGACTGGAACCACAACATTAGCAGTAATGGCATCCACACCTAGAACTTTGGCTCATTATCATCAGTTCAGCTGACTAGTTGGTGGGCAGAAACCCAACGCAGGGATCGAGTGTGGGTATGTGTGTGGCACCAGGCTGTCCCCAGATGGTCTCCCCTCCCAGAGGCTAGCTAGGGTGTGAAGGGGAAAGAATTTCTCTCATTGTTTTCACCATTTTTGCAAAACAGAAGGGAAGCCACCAGGCTACTACTGTCTGCAGCCCAGCCCTTAGCTTTAAAGGCTGCTAGCCTGTCCCTGGACTGCCTGCTCTCTTGGTGCCTCGGGCACGTGTGCTGGTCCCATGTCCTGAAGGTGGCTGGTCCCCAGGGGTGCCACCGAAGCCCCATGGTAGAAACATCTCCTAATTTGGATTTGTTCTTGAGGAATGACAGCATATAGCCCAGAGCTTAAATTTAGGGGCTCCAGGGAAAAGAAAACTAAATAAATCCAGTGCCCTCATGGAGAGGGCCTTGGACCTCATGTCACAGTATCCATGCGTTCCTTATCAAGTGGGCCATAAATCTAACTGCATTTCACATTCCCCAGAACAGCCTCGTGTTGGAAGACTCCTTTTAGTTAAGTGAGTATTCACTTTTTATAAGGGACAAATTACTCTCTAACCCCCTTGTTCTGTTAAGTTAAAGGAGGTCTACATGGCCTAATGTTTGTACTGGATGAATACAAATTTTTGTAAGTACATGTATGTTTGGAGTTCAATGATGAGGTAGGAGAAGCAGGGCCAAAAGAAAGTCCTTGGTCCGAGGACAACAGCCAAGGGCCCGGGGCCTGAAAGCTTTGTTTGGGACAAGAGCTGAGCCTACATCTCGTCTGCTGTTCCGCAGGCGGCAGGGGTGCCCTTGAAAAGCTGGCGCTACTCAGAGTGGTGGTTGTGGGGTGGGCTCTTCCCCGGGTTGCCCCTAGCGACTACTTCTGCAACCTGATTCATGGCCTCCTCGTGTGATCTCTGCACCTCTGGTCTTCACAGTCTGTCTCCAAACCATTCAGAGTACCATTGCCAGGTGATTCTCCCTAGAGCAGTGCTCTGGGATGCCACCGCTCCAGGATGCTGGGCTCCCCTCAGCAGTGTCTCCTCGGTCCCCGGGTGGGAGCTTGTTCCAGGCCGTACCACCTCCCTGTTTGCCCAGTGTCTGCCCACCTCGACCGGGCCCAGAAAGTTCTTTTACCTAACAGAGTGAATCCCTGTTTTTTATGAGCTGCCTCAAATGCCCTTTTCTGGAACAGTTGTCTCTGACCACCACAAAGTGACCCCCTCTTCCCCTGAACCCTTGAGCACTTACTGTCTATATTCGTCTTTGGTCACCCAGTTCTGTTGCTCCTGCATTCTTACTTAGATTTGTACCATCGTGTGCTACACGTCCCCTATCTAGGCTTTGAGCAATTTGGGGAAAGCGGCACTATCCTAGACGGAGCAGAAGAGGGGGGAAATCACAATGATAGGTGGTGTTTTAGGCATTTTAGACACTCATTTAATCCTTGCTACTCAAAAGATGGAAATTATTCTTTCCATTTGGCTGATGAGGAGACGGATATTCAGAGAAGGTGTTAGCCAAAGTCATAGCCTAATGGGAGGAATGGAACCTGCATTTATTTGACTCCAAAGCCTATAAATAGGAGTGTAGCTGTTGAATTCAGCTGCCTGAGCCCACTAACCACAGTCCTTATAACCTAGGGCAAATGACTGACTACGTCTCTCTAAGCCTCGTCTGTAAGGTGAGACAAAGAATAGTACCTACGTCACAGGCGTTGTAAAGATAAGACAGTTTATTCAGTGCAGTACCTAATACATATAGTCATTGCTCAGTATGTGTTAGTGGTGAAGGTTACGGTTTCTAGTACCACTGTGACTGCCATCATATCTATGACGCCTGCTGCCACCGTTACCCCTGGTCCTTCAAGTATGCTGCCACTACAGCCACACTCCTGCAGAGCCCCATCAGGGTGTCCTCTGTGTAGTGCTTATCAAATACCCACGTTTTAGGCATGTGGTGACACTTAGATGGTTGGCAGTGTGAGTTCCAGAAAAGTCCACCTAATGCCTTTGAGCCATCCCTGGCTGGTGTTCGTTTGTGCCAGTCACATCTGTTTTAGGACCACATTCGTGTAAGCCACCCAACCCCCCCACCTCTCTTTCCAGTTTGCTCTGAAAATGAGTCTGAAGCTGAGGCTAACCAACAGATGGACAACTTGTACCTGAAAGCGTTGGAGGGTTTCATTGCCGTGGTGACCCAAGATGGCGACATGATCTTTCTATCGGAAAACATCAGCAAGTTCATGGGACTCACACAGGTGACACCCTCCTCTGGCTCTTTCAAAAAGGGAAGACGTTTGCTTTTGGGTAGAAATGAGTGGAAGGTTCTGTTCACATCCATCCTGACTTCTCCCTACCTGTGCCCTCCCCCACTCTCTCTGATCTCAGGCTACAAGCCTCAGGAGCACACTCCCAGGCCCTCGTGTTGAGTTTGACATTGCTGATGGACAGTTCTACTGACTAGATTAACAGACCAACCCTGTGAATCAATTCTCTGTCATCAATGGCAGTCTTTTATGTATTATGTCCACGTGTCTGTGGGAAGCCAGACTGGAATATGGGAAGACCCAATTCAGCCTACTCTCTGTCTCCCGACCTGGAAGGTGGCTCAAATGTCTCTTGGAGACCTCTTCTTCAGAATTAGGAGTAATGAAGCCCAACCTTGTTTTTGAAACAGGTGGAGCTAACAGGACACAGTATCTTTGACTTCACTCATCCCTGTGACCACGAGGAGATTCGTGAGAACCTGAGTCTCAAAAATGGTAAAGTATTCTTCACTCTATGTTTCATTCCTTCTTACATCACTTGGGAGGGGATCTGTATTCCCTCTGTCTACGAATGTAGGGCTGATGGATCATGGTCATTATGATCCAGAAAAAAACTGGCATCCCTAAAATACCCAGAACATTGTACTCAGAACTGTGTCTGGCCGGCCCTTCATGGCACCTGATGCCATGCTAGTAAGGCAGTCCTTTAGGTTAGGACATTGTCTCCAGCAGGTTTCACCACCTGTGAGGCCAGCGCCTCTGCCAAATGGGGCCACCCAAACCAGTACACTCGTCTGTGCGCAGATGTTCGTGGAACCTATTGCTTTTACCTGTTGTGTAACAAACCACACAGTGCATTGTGGCTTGAACGATCATTTTATTACCTGTCATATTCTGTGGGTTCTGTGACTGGTTCTTTTGCTCCACATGACATCAGCTGGGCTACTGTTGTCTGGGGGCTGGACTGAGTGGAATGACCAGGATGGCTCCCCCACACGTCTGGGACCTTGTGACCAATAGCTGAGGCTGGGACTCTGCTGGGCTGCCAGCAGTGCTGGACCTCTCTCTCACTCTGTGGAGTCTCAGAGCCCCTCCCTCTCCAGACTTCTGACACAGCAGCTCAGGGCTCCCAAAGTACAAAAGCGGAAGCTGCCAGAGTTTCTGAAGGCTTAGCCCTGAAACTGGCACTGCATCACCTTGCCCCATTCTGTTATTAGAGGGAGTTATAAGCCAGTCCCTGCTCAGGGTGGGAGGTGAGTACACAAGGCCACGGATATCAGGAGGCATGGCTCATGGGGGCCAACTTTGAAGACTAGATAAGGAATGAATCTGGTCCCCGGGTGATAAGACGCACAACACGTAGTTTTTGATGGAGAAGAGATTGAAAAGCTCTCATATATTGTATCCTACTTATGGGGGTTATCCAGCACATACCAGCGGATGGAAGGGCCCACATAAGCTGAAATCACTTTGCAAGGACAGTCAGAGCTGGGGACCTCCAGGCACAGGCACAAATGAAGATATTGTCAAGAAGACTGAAGCTTTGAGCGGAAGCAGGGCTCAGTGACTTTCCAGGTCCCTTCTGAATCAGAGATTCCATCACTGTCCTGGGCAGATTGTGCCCATGGCTGTCCATCCCCTGTAACATCTCTTACCATGGGGTAACATCACGGCCATGGGGTGCTTGGCCAGCCTGAATGACAGAGGCAGTGGCACCAAGCCTGCAGGGTTGGGCTTCTGTTCCTGCACACAACTGCAGAAACAGGTGCTTCACAGGCCCACCTCCACCCTTGCTACAGTCGGAGCCCGCAAAGTGTGGAATTATAACCCCCTCCCCCACTAAAGTTCTCACCCAGCCCCCGCGCTCTCCCACCTCAGGACCTCGGGCCACCTGGCTCCTAGAGTGCACAGGCTGGAGAGCATTCCGCAGGCCGTTCAGTGCCTTATCTGTGCTGCTGAAAGATCTTGTCTGCTTCTCTGAGGAAGGGGCTACCAGACTTTCTGAATCTCTTTCTAAGGGAGGTGTTGGGAGCCTGGGAAAATGGAAAAGTCTCTTGTTCTGGACTCCAGAAACTTTTCAGCCCTTAGGTTCTCAGTCGGAGCTCAGCCACTGACCTAGTCTCAGTCTGACCGTGAGACCTGAGCCAGGCCACTCCATTGCTCTGTTCCTCAGAGCCTCTCCTTTCAGACTGATGGTATTGGACCAGGCAAAGTCTAGGCGGGACCTTCTGCTCGCAAGTACCATGATTCATAGCATGATTCTACTCTATTTATCTAAGTAGAACTTTAGGTCGCTTGGTCCATGTGTCAAGGACTTGGGATCAAACTGTATGAATCAGCAAATCCTCATTGAAGGTGCCGGCCTGCGTGGACTCACAATCTGGAAGCAAAGGGTTAGTGTGAACACCGAGAAGGAGATAAGGACATGAGGCAGATTGTGGAAGGCTTTGAAGGCCAGGTAGAGGGCCTCGAACTTTATCCTGTAGACAGACGGGAGCTTTTGAAAGTTTTTGAGCAGGGGTGGGGTAATCTGATTGGAGCTATGTTTAGAAAGATTAATTAAATGGCAGAATGGGGAGAATCTAGAGGTTAGCAAAGTTAGGAGGCCACAATAGTAACGTATGCCACAGCCACAAATGAGTCCCTCCAGTCCACTTATCAACAGCACCTGAACTGATCCTAATAGTGGATCCAGGCCCCAGGATAGAAGAATATCTCATGATATGTAGACCCCACTGATGAAAATGAAAATTGTAGGGACCATCATTAAGTTTTGGGAGAGATGATTTTATAATCGTGTTGAAGGAATGTTCTCTCTTAAAAAAAAAAAAAAAAAAAGAGATTCACTTTTGTTCTCTTATTTCATGGGCTAAACAGCTCCTAGGGAAGTTTAAGATAGATTCAGAGATGCCAAAATTCATTTGATACAGCCCTTTGAGGATACATCAGTCTGATATATCATGGCCCTCTAGAGGTTTATGGAGGGCTGTGACTATTTGGGGAAAAAAGGCTCTGGATTGTTCTGTGATGCTGGGCAGGGGAGCAGGAGTGCACCCAGGAAGGTCCAAGAGGTGGTGGTGGTGGAGGCAGAATTTAGGCACTGATGAGGGGGACTCAGCTGGCACTCACCACATTCATCACTGTTCTGTGGAAAGTGGGAAAAGTTCTGAATGGGCAGGCATCTGAAGACTATCAGAAAGGAGGCTGTGGTGTTTGTCGTGGCGATTTATTTAATTCTGGCTGAGAAAGGATATGATCCATGTTGAGTTAATCTTCAAAGTGAACTTGCTCACTAAACCCAGGAGGCTTGGACCAGAGCCCTGACACATGTCGCTTTAGGGAGAAAGCTGATGGCTTGGTATCCTGAATGCAGCTACCGCAGGTTGAAAATAGGGCCCTGGAGGGATCAAATTACTGAGGGCCAGGGATGAGAAAAAAACGGGGGTGTCTGAGGGACATTTCTAATCCGAGAGGTTTATCCCTTTGAGGAGATTGGGTCTCGCCCAGACCGTCCCTTGGAATTCCTTCTAGGGGACATGGGCCTGACCCAGGAGAGGCATGCCAAGATCATGGCTACTGGTCACTCCTTGCCTTGCAACCCTGAAGTGAGCACTGACTATGTACTAGGTGCAGTGGGAAACAAAACAGTGGAACAGCCTTCAGGAGCTTCTACTCCAGTTGGAGAGACCAGCTGGAGATGAGACAACGTTAGTCCGTGGGCCAATATGGTACTGAGCGTTCATGGCAGGCCACAGGTGCTAAGGGAGCAGATTCTCGGGAAATACGCACAATACATTGCCCAGAAAAACTGCATCGGGGCCCCTCTTCTGAATATAAGCATGAAACTAAAAGTCAACCGGGTCCCTCTGCTCGCCCCCATCCAGGCTCTGGTTTTGGGAAGAAAGGCAAAGACATGTCCACAGAGCGGGACTTCTTCATGAGGATGAAGTGCACCGTCACCAACAGAGGCCGGACCGTCAACCTCAAGTCAGCCACCTGGAAGGTAGGATGACAGCAGGCCTGGGCTGGAGTCCCCCACCCCGACCCCCGTGTGTGCCGCTGGCCCCACAGCTGATCCCCCCGTGGCTGGTCTCCAGGTCTTGCACTGCACCGGCCAGGTGAAGGTGTACAACAGTTGCCCCCCTCACAGTAGTCTGTGCAGCTTCAAGGAGCCCCTGCTCTCCTGCCTCATCATCATGTGCGAACCCATCCAGCACCCATCCCACATGGACATCCCCCTGGACAGCAAGACCTTCCTGAGCCGCCACAGCATGGACATGAAGTTCACCTACTGTGACGACAGGTGGGGGCCCCGGAGCGCGTGTGCCGTGGCAGGGCTGTGTCTCACCTGCACGGGCGTGCGTGTGTGGCTGTGCCTGTGGGAAAGGTGTGGGTCTGAGGCGAGAACGTTGCATTGCCAGGTACAAGTCTGTGGGCGTGTGTCACTGTTTCATCCCATCAGTGCGGCTGAGGGGCTCTGGGTACCCTATTTGGTGGTTCCCCATTGATGCGATGTCAGGGGCCAAAGGCAGAGCCATTCTGCTCTGTGGCCCCGTTGTCCTTGTTGAGTGTGTACATAGTCCTCCACATATGTGTCAGGCTCCTGAGCAAATTTCCAGGAGTCTCATTCCCAGGAGACCAGGGTCTAGAGATCTCCATCAGCACTCCCAATTCAGAGACCAGCCAGGAGCTTTGGGGTCTGAAACTGCCCCATGGCTGCAAGCCTTCCACCTGTTCTCTTCCATTAATGAGCTCTTCCCTCAGCCTTTGTTCCTTCTGTGTCACCTCCATCCCAGCTACAGTCCAGGCTAATTTCAAAGACTTTTTGATGAAGGAAGCTAAGCTAGACTCTAACCCCCCAAACCAGGCCCCACTGACAGCTCTCCTATGGGAGAGTGACGTGCTTCAGTGTTGGCTCTGGCGGGATGGCCCGGGTTCAAGTCCAATAGGAAATGTTCAGTGTGGGCTGTTATTCTCATGCTAAATTGTTCTTTATTATAAGTTGTTGAAAGAGTGCCTAAGATTGCATATGTCCCTTCTTAGAATTGGTCTCCACTCGAGGCACAATTAAAGGACTTTTGTGAAAGGATCCTTGAGTCATTCCTGGCCCCCTGTTCTGACCACCATGGCACCAGGACCCAGGCAGCAGCTAATTCTCTAAGTAGTAAGAAGTACTCTAACCTCATAGGGAGAAAATGCACATATGAAGACTTTTGTCCTAGAACTCTGACACAGTCGATGTTGATTACCGTGGTTAATAGTGTCATTATTGTGATCGGGATGAAGATTGGAGATAAAGGTTGTCCCAAAGGCAGGCATTGGAGAAATCCATGTTGTGTGTAAGGGGTCATCTGTCAGATGAAGCCTTTGCATTCAAAGGAACATTCTTGGCAGAAGACACAGATCTATAACATAGACTCTCCAGATGACATGGGAATTCCCACTGCGTGGCCCACATGTCTGGCTCCAGGATGGGGTTGTGCTCTGGATGCCTTAGCCATACAGCCCGGAGCAGCCGCTGTCGTGCCTGGGACTCTGCAAGCTGCATGTAGCCCCTGTGAGTGAAGCCATCCCTCATGTGACCCCACAAGCTCTGGGAAAACCCTACAGTCCAAGAAAATAACTCAGCATCTCTAGTTAATAGAAGACAGGGATTTTTTTTAAGCTTAAGACTTTGATCCTTGTTAAAGTGAAGAAAAAAATCCTCTGGAAAGAGTAATCTGAGGTTGTCCTCCTTTCATTACCTTATTTGAATGGGTCTCAGGTCATTTCCTGAAAGCAGCTTTGCTTTGGATAAAAGAAGAGGGGACACACGTAGCAGGAATTGGCCTAACAGTGGTCGAGGAGGGAACGGACACAGAGCAGAGAGAGATCCCTGGTGCCGACTGCTTAGTCTGGCTCAGGGCTTACAGGCAGAGTCGATACTGGCTTGAAGGAACCTGTGATTTAGGGCTTTGTGACTCAGAGTATGGAGGGTGATAGTGCTTCTAAGTTCTGCTGGACACATTGCATTTTCAGCAAAATCTTGCCTTTCAATAAACCTAATTACATGGCCCGAACTCTGAGTTCAGTGGGCTGGAGGGATGAATACAGAGGTGCTTTACGTATACAGAATGCTGTGCCTCACGGAAGTTGTGTTTAACCGATTAGCAGATTAGTTAACAAGGGCACAGACATGGCTTAGACGGTTTATAAAGTGACTATTTTAAGTCCTTAATCCTTAAGTGCTATTTCTCTATTGCTTTGATGAGAACTGGAGTTTTTTGGGTTTGGTAGCTTGTTTTGTTTTCACTCTTTCATTAGAATGGGGAAAGGTGTACATGAACACACATGTACACAGACACACACTCTCTCTTCCTCTCTCTCTCTCTCTCTCTCTCTCACTCACTCTGCCTCCTTAATACCCTTCCGAGATCAATGTTTCAAAAACCAACACTTACATATGATAGCTAATGGGGCGGGGGACTGCTTTCCATTTCCCATTTAATCTAGGAATTCACTAGATTTGATGACATCTAACTACATTGAGGGGCTGTAATTTCCCACCCAGGGGACTACTTTACCATAAGGAAAACTGAAAGAATCTGATGAAAATATAAGGCAATTGGAATCCACAAAATCACTTTTTAAAGAGGGCTGAGTACTTTTTCTTCCGTGTATAGAAACCACAGACTGATGATAATAAAAAAAAAAAAAAAAAAGGGTGTTGGAGAAGAAATAAAGGGAGAGGGGAGAGAAATAAAGCAGAAAGAAGAGAGAAAATCAGGCTGTAATCTCACATTTAACTTTCGGGTTCCCACAGTCCATGGAATCCAGGCAACGGGGTTCTGAGGCAGCCACAGCAGAATAAAGGAAAACAGCTCAGAATGCGCTGGTCCCGTGCCTCATCATAAAGGGTTAGAGGACCGTTATTAGGTCTCGCATTAATCATCTAAAAAGTAAACATTTTACAAAGTAAATTCTGTGACACTTCATGTCAGTTACATTTGCGTATATGTGGTTGACTGCTCCTGACAAGGGGAGCACCATGGTGGCAAGGTTAAGGAAGGATGTCCTGACTATCACTGTGACCGATGATCTGTCTCCATTTAGGACTCCCACAGAGCCGTTCTACTCCGTTTCCTAAAATACTGAGCAACCAGTGAGCCAGCTGTTATTTACTGAGCATGTACTGTGTATCTAGCCCTGTGCTGGAGACTATTCTAGCAAATAAGTAAAAGAAATGGCTCCTGATCTCCAAGAGTTTAGATATTGAGACACCAGCAACTTAATGAACTGCAGTAGATGGCACAAAATAGAGCATTCCGTTCACTGAAAAGGGAGATAGAGGTTATTCACAAATAGTTTAACTCTAAAATGGGGTGGTTCTTAAATTCATGTGGAGGTGCCACCTAGTGGTGACAGGGAGTAACTGCGAAGGGAGCCAGGCATCCAGGGAGAGGGCCAACTCTAATTCACATAATCCTACTGTGATTTGTGTGTGAGTGTTCCTGTCTCTGAGAAATAAATTATAAAAGCAGATTGTGGGTAGGCTCCATATCAATAGGGAGAATACGGTATCAGAGTTACAGTGAAAATTTCAGATTAACAAAGAGGATCGTATAGTCTACAGTTAAAGAATTTGAAGGCAACCCTGTTTTGCCATTGGATTAAGGCAACATGAGGCATAATTGGGTAAGTTAAGATGTCTGTGTTTCAAATTCTGTGGATCAAATTTATGACGAATTCTCTTTATACACAGAAGAGGGGGGCGCCTGGGTGGCTCAGTCGGTTGAGCGTTCGACTTTGGCTCAGGTCGTGATCTCATGATTCGTGAGTTCAAGCCCCCCAATGGGAGGGCTGCTGTCAGCACAGAGCCCTCTTTGAATCCTCTGTCCCCCTTTCTCTGTCCTTCCCTTGCTCTTGCATGCACTCTCTCTCTCTCTCTAAAATAAATAAGCATTAAAAAAAAGTCTGGAATAATAAAAATAATAGTAGTGAGAGAAGAATTGGGGATCATAAAGAGAATGTCAGTGAAGAAAACTATAAAGAGCCATGAGTCATGAAATACATACACATCAAAATACTTGGGAGGCAGGAGTATTGAAATCTGAGAATAAAATACATTAATTTTAGGCAAATTAGTAGTAAAAGATTATATACTTTCATTGCATCATGAGATACACTTAATAAATTATTGTACTTTTTTTAGAGGGTGGGTGGCATTTGAAAACTCAGAGTGGCCTTTCAAATTAATACATGTAGCTTTTTAGTACCATACCTAGTGTATTCTAAATATTTTTGCAGCCCTACACATTATTAGCCTTTCTGCTCACATCTAATAGAAGAGGGTGTAGTGACTCTCTTTAAATCTTTGAATTAGAAGAAGTTTTAAGTGCTCTCCTTGACATCTATGTCTCCTCCAAATGACAGTGTCCTGAAATCAGCCAGAGTTTGAACATACATATGAGAAATGCTTATATATTATCCTGCCTGGTCTGCTTGAGATACTCCCCTAGAAGAGACAGCTCTACAAATTCTCTTTGCAATATATTTCGAAGTTGAATCAACGTCCTAATTCAAAGATTATTTCTTCTACACGATCTGCTCCTCTCTTGCAACAATTCAAGGCAGATTTCTTCTTACTGCTTGGGGGTCCCAAGGTAACCGAAGGCAGCTGTGGCATTTGGTGGTACTCAGAGCAGGGTCAGTCCGGGACTGAGCTAGGGCGGTCTTCCTAGGTATAAAGTCACCACACCCGTTGCACATCACACCGACAAGATGAAAACTGTCCCTTAACTACAGAGCTGTTTGTATAGATTTCACAAGGCCACATAATATTTGAGGAAAACGCAAAGCTTAAGGACTACTGTTTAAAGCAAACAAAATCTGGGTAAAAGTATATTAAAACAGAAGGCATTGAAATCTGAGTCTGTGAGCAGTCTGGCTATTATTAAGGAAATGAAGTTCCAAAGCTTCTAAGCCCATTATAGAAACCAAACTGAGGTGAATCAGGTTGTTGCTGGAGACAGGCCACGGCCAGAAAGGGTGGAAGGAAAGAAAACAGACTTCAACAGAAGTATGGTTTATTAGCACATGCATTCTTTGGAAAACAAATACGCGGTTTACAAAGTCCTTAAAACTTTTATCCTCTTGAATAGTTTAAAATACCCTCTAAACAGCTTGTTTACATGACGAATTGATTTAGCAAACCCTTTACCCGCCTAGGAAGCAGGGGTAAAAGCCATGGCCAGACCTTGTTTGCCTCCAGGCAGTGGTGTCTAGAGTCAGGGAGCTTGCTGCCGTGTCCCGCGTGCACGTGTGCTTAGCGGTGTCACCTGGAGGAGGAACGAGCCATCTTAGGCCTTTTGCTGGGTTTCCGCTGCCCACTGAGGCAGTGGCATGGATACTGTAGCCAAGAGAGGCACAGGTAATCCGTGTTGAAAAGAACCTGTGGGCATTTACAGGTAAAGAACAGTTGAAGGACAATGAGTAACTGTCATTTTACATTATGAAGACATATCTGATTCTGAATCCCAAAGCCAGGCGGTCTGACCCACATCTTAACTTGGCATAACACTTCAGAATCTAGTGACCTTTTTTCCTCTGTATTTTCTGTTTTCTTTCTGCCTTCTATCTCTGCCTCCTGTGGCTGCCCATCTGTGTCTATCTCTCTCTCTGTGCCTCACCCTTGATCTGTTTCTTCTACTTTATTGTTAAAGAGTGAGCTCTACTCTTCTCATTTCTGAAATCTGGTAAATTAGGCCCTTTTACATTTCCCTCTTCTCTAAAACAGAACAGCCCTACTGAGTTGACTTTTTAAATTTATGGGTGACCCCAGACTGATTTTTTTTTTCCAGTGAGTCAGGGCCCTTAATTAGAAAGAAAGAAAAAAAAATAGTTTTCCCTGCCCCTGATGGAGAGAGCAGATGAAAGCGTTATCACAGCCCAGCTCCACAGGCTTCTCTGGGACCCGGGGAAATTAGCAGCGAAGGCCCTTCTGTGCTGTCATAGCTGACCCTATAAACAAGCTGGGTTCATTAACCTCCCCACTGGCGTCTGCATGCCTGCAGATGGAGGGGAATGACCATTAGCTTGAAGTTGGGGTTTCCTGGCTTTGTGAAGTTTGACAACTCGAATGTTCTTCAATTGTGTTTGGGGTATGTGTATTTCCCAGTTTTTATAGTAGTCTGTTTAAAGGAATGAAGAAGGAGACATTAAATATTTATTTTAGTTGACAAGATAAATGAAGGCCACTCCTGGGAAGTTAGCTGGCAATTCTGAAATCTAGGTTTGTTTGTCTCCTTCCAAAATATGCCCATTGTGTGCCTTTGAATGCATGGTAAAGTAATTAGATTTTTTAAATGTTTTATTATGAGGCTGATTATCATAAACATTTACTTTGAACATTTTAAAGATTCTAATCTTGAAAGAAAATTTAATTTCTTCAGGGAGTGGTATCCTATCTTTTACAGGATGGCCTCATTTTTGAGGGTCTCTAGAAAATGCTAGCCCTGTCCAGAAACAGAAGCAATTTATCTGGCAAACCGGCAAGCCTGTTAATGGCCGGTCCACTGTCAGCAGGGCCCACTGGCATAATTCCTATTCCCAGGCTTACGCTCAAAAGCCCCGGATCCAACAAGAAAGTTATTTGGTTGTAGAGAAGGAAGAAAAGGCCAGCACTGTTCCGCTGTCTCCATGTTCTCCCCCAGGCTTCACCTTGCTAAGGTGCTGTTGGGCACCACCCCCAGAATCAGGCTGCCAAGGAACATGTCTGTTGCCGATGAGTTTAAAGGCCTCTCTGCTCCTGGCCAAGTGAGGGGACAGATCCTCCTGGTGGGAGAGCAGCTGGCTGGCAAAAGTGAACTGCTGAGAATCTTTCTGAAGAAGTCTCCATTGGGGCTAAATCATCTGAGGCCTAAGCTGCTCAGCCCCGTTGGGCTGCTCCTTGTCTGACCAAGCGTTTAACCCCAAAGTCTCACCTAGGCAGAGAATTTTTCTCTTCTCTGACCACACCAGCCACAGCTTCCAGAATGAAGACAGGATGTATTGAATATCACGAGGGGTTCTGCTGAGAATTGTGTGTGTGTGTGTGTGTGTGTGTGTGCGCGCGCGCGCACTCACTGACATGCATTGAGACAAGTTACTCATGTTCTGGGAGAAAAAGTCGAGTTTTATTGCCCAGATCCCTTAGCAGTGCTGGAGGAGACAGGGCTCTTGTTGTACTTTAGGTCCTAAGACAGAATCAATCCACTGGTCAGTCACTCAAGTATTTATCAAGTGTCCATTGGAGGGAAGGCCAAAGGAGAAAGTGGTCCCTAAGTTCAGGGGTTGGCAGCCTAGGATGTGGGTAATTCTCTGTGATGTTATATCCACCTGCAGGACTCCATGAGAAGGAGACATGGGTGAGGGGTGAGGGAATTAGGGCTCCGTGGCGAGGGCCAGGCCTTGAGCTGGCTTTGCAGTCATCAGGGCCTGGAGAAGAGGGGGAAGGAGAAAGTGTCAAGGCTCTGCAGCAAGAATGGGTTTTCTGGGTGTGGGGCACTTTGAGGAGAGCTATCTGCCAGGGCACAGCATGTAAGACACGCTGCAGGTTAGTTGAAAATCAAATTGCTGGGGAAGTTGGGGACCAGATTCCAGGGGGTCTTTGAAGTTAGGCAGAGTATATTTACTCTTGATCATGGTGATGATAGTGGTTGACAATACAGAAAGCTGTCAGTGCTTAAATAGGGGAGTGACAAGATGGAAATAATATTTTAGGGTGATTTGCTCTGGAAGACACGTGCAAAGGCCCTTTGGAGGGGGGAGAGAATAGGGACAGGAAATCAGGGGGCCCTTGCGTCTACTCTCTGCTTGTGCTTTCTCCTCTGTTATTAATTCCCAAAATGGATCGATGACAGGGCTTTACTCAGAAGTCATGCGTTCTGAAATAGAGCTCGTAATCATAAGAACATAGCCCCACTCTGACTTGTGGTAGGCCAGGTAAACAAGACAATGAGCCCATTAGGAAAGCTGTGAGATAAGAAAGACAAGAAATAATATTTAGATATGATGTGGGAAAGCGGCTAATCTGGTGGTTCTTGGGCAGGTCTTCTTGATTTCAATGGTTCTGGTACAGAGCAAAGAGTCCTAAGAGTGTTACATGACCCTTCACAGTTCTCCACATTTGTCTGCTCTCTGCCCACTTTCCATCAAACCCAGACACCTTACAGGGTGAAGACAGGGACGCTTGGGACAGCTAAGCCCTGTCATTTCAGAGCTGCCCCTTTATCAGAGTAGAATGAGGAGACACTTTTCCACCACCTTACTTTTATATTTCTTCCCCTCAGCACTTCCCACCTGCCCCCTTCCCTTGAAGTAGGGAGGGGCAGGTTAAAGTTCCATGGAAGGCAAGCCTGATGTCCAAGAGGTACCCGAAGTCACCAGGCAGGGCCTAAGGAAAAGCACTCAGAGAAGTGAATATCAGACACACACGGGGATCTCCTGCCCACTCTCCTCCTCAGTCACGACTTAACACACAGACGAAGGCCGACTCTGTGCTTTTTCCCAACTTGACACCACATCGTCTTCACTTGTGTTTATATCACCCTGTACTAGCATAAGCTTGAGCTGGCGATCGGATCCCTGGTTTTCATTCTTGGTCTGTCCCTGGATGCTTGTGTGGGCATCAAGCAAAATTGTCTGCTCTCCCTGGATCTCTGCTCCCTCGCCTGCAGAAATCGGGAGGTGGAGGGTGGGAGAGCCCCGTCCAGTGGTTGTTGGAGACTAGGTGTACGTGTATATTGGGGCTGGGGGATAGGAATCCTGACCCTCCAAACATGAGTCCGGGAAGGGCAGGAAGAGCGGAGGTTGGGTGGAGCCACAGTTGCAGGTTGACCACATGTTTTGTTTTGTTTTTTAACTTGGATGAATGGTGTGACCAGGAAGCCTGGAGTGTTTTCATCAGAATGCGTGTATTTGATTTACCTTCTGGATTTAGCTCCTTGAGCCCCCGCCCACATTCATGCAGTGTCTCTTCCCACGTGATTTTTTTTTTTTTTTTTAAATTCAGAATCACAGAACTGATTGGTTACCACCCTGAGGAGCTGCTCGGCCGCTCAGCCTACGAGTTCTACCATGCCCTGGACTCAGAGAACATGACCAAAAGTCACCAGAACCGTAAGTTCCTGGAGTGCCCTATGTGGCTCCCTTGTATCTGTGGAATATGGCCTTGAGTGAGGTGTGACCAGTGAGATAAGACCTGCTTACCTCCTTCACAGACGTCACATCTTCTGTGGCAGACGAGCCCCGTGCCCTCAGGATGGTCAGAAACTGAGGCTGCCACCAGCCCAGATGACAACTTCACACAAATTAGGAAGAGGGCACACACCCTTCCTCAGGGGGGGACACACCCATGCCAAGGCACACAGCTTGGCGAGTGGAAGGCAGGCTGAATCTCAGTCCCCACTGGCCACCTCCACCCAACACCCACATGCAGTCAGCAGTCTGTACAACCCTGTGGGACAGCTCTGTAGAGAGCAGTACGAGACAACACACAGTCAACTGGGTTGTATGCTATTGAAGGAAGTCCACACATCCTGAGAAGAGGAGGCCTGGGAGAGTTCAGGAAAAGGAGAGGACAGAGCACTTGAGATGCACCTTGAAGGATGGGGGAGGATGGGGCTACATGGGTGAAAGTCATAGGGCACAACTCAAAAGATGTGTTGAGGTAGGCTGTGGTTCTCCCAAGAGATCTTGCTGGATCAGAGAAGTCAGTTGGAGGCTATCCCAGGCATACTAGTGATGGCATATGGACACTGTGCTTTGCCCCTTGAACGAAAACCTGAATTCTAAAAGAGATTCTGGAACAGGACTGTCCAATAGAACTTTCTGCAGTGGAACTGTTCTATACCTGCATAGTCCATATGAAATGTCTAGTACACCTGAGGAACTGAATTTTTTGTTTAATTTAATTAAATTTAAATAGCCACACCTGGCTAGTAGCTACCGTATGGGACAGGGCAACTCTAATGCATTCACTTAGCCATTTTCCTAATTCAGACATCCTATTTGCAGGTGATCCAAGACAACTTCCTTAAATCCATACAGCCCGTCAACATGCAAGGACTCTGGGCCTATAACCCTATATTGGCCCACTGGGGGACAGAGAAATTTATGGGATTACTGCCCGACTTAAGGGATCTCATTTCTGAAGGAAAAGGAGGGTTGTGGGCTCTGTGGGAGCAAGGTGGCTCTTACCTTTAGCCTCAATATCTAGCACAGTGTTTGGCAAAATGCAGGCACTGAGTGATAAACCCAAGGGCAAAACACATATTTGGGAAAGAATGCTTCAAAATAAGTGGTGATAGTGGTGCAGACCAAGGTGCTGAGAGGATTATAGGAGGATTAAAAATGGGTAAGTCTAACAAGATTCCCTGGGGCCCTGCTGCTCTTGGGCCTCCAGGATTAGCTGTGGCTTGGGGCAGCAGTGAAGAAAATGGCGGTGCTGCTGTGTGTCCATTGTTCTTAAATCCATTGTCTGTCCTAAGGCTAGGCCAGCTGAGTTCAGAGCAGCTAACAGATTAGCAACCCCTATAAGCTGTACGTGAGCACAGTTAATATTCTCTTATGGAGTGGGATCTTCTCTTTCTAATTGGTCTCTCTGTTTATTCCTCATGGCTTTGGGGTTTGAGCTGACAGTGCAGAAGGGCCCCTGAGGATATCTCAGAGAAGTTTATCACTCTGCTCTCTGGCAAAAAAACCAACCTAGATTCAGTCCCACTTAGAGACCCAGAGATGGGTGCCCATGGATGTGACCCAGCCCTAGCCTCCCCCAGCTTTGAAATTGTAGGATGTGGTTCTAGCCTTCGTGGTAGGATTCCCCATGCTTTTCTGTTACATGATGGTTCTCGCTCCCAAAGTTATCCCAACAATGCGACTCAGGGACCTGGGCTCTGGCCCAGCTCTGGCCCAGGGCCTGGCTTTCTGGGCCTTTGCTCCTTTAGACGTAAAATTGGGGAAAAGTCCAGCTTTTTTTTTTAATGAGCCAAGGGTGAAGTCAAATTAGGATTCTACAAGTAGACTAGAAGGTACTAGAAGGTTCTGGGAATTCCTGGAGGACAGTATTGTACTTTGTCTTCTGGGGTGGGAAAGTGGAGGTCACTACTATCAAAGGGAACAAAAATGATGACTTCTCACAAGGCATATAAAAAAGATTTTTTCTTTCTTCTTAGAAAATCCTGGATCCTTAAAACAGAGCTGGGGTAAAAATTTGTCATATCAGTTTCCTGCTGACTCCAGGGAAAATATGGTGCTTTTTATTGAATCTGTATATTTAAGCATTAGGCACACTTAAAGGTAATTCATGACCCAAATAGAAATCACAGGCTCCCTTCTTCTCCTGATGAAGCCAAGTGAAGCTGCTCTGAGCTCAGAGGCCTTGTACCCAGCCAGCAAACCCAAATCCAACAAAGGGAAATCTGCATGGGTTGGAAATCGTGTTAATGCCAGCTAAAACGGAAGCATCTATTTCTGTGTGTGTGTGTGTGTGTGTGTGTGAGAGAGAGAGAGAGAGAGAGAGAGATTGGGTTTGTGCAAATAAAGTTGTAGCACAGATTCACACCAATGCTGTGGAATAATTGGAGGCCCAACTTTGAGGCTGGTCCAGGTTTTTACACCAGCATCCTGAGTTTCCGCATCTATGTGTGTTTTAGCCTGTGAAAGTTTACCATTGAAATTACTGGGGAAGCTCTGTCCCCAAACCAGATTTAGATAATTGAAAGCCATCATTTCCAAATGGATTAGTAATTTATACATTGTTACTCTTGGAGGTAGGGGTGGGAAGAGCTAGGCGGGAAGGTGGGGGGGTCGGTTTCTCTTTGTTGTGTGAGGACATTATGTGCTCTTAAGAAAACAAGATTAAAGGCCATAAAAGGCCTATCTACCAGGGAGCAGGCCCCTCACCAAGGCTGGCATTAATGAGCAGATGGTTAGAAAGCAGGCGTAATTATATTCTACTGACAGAGCAGGCCCTCGCCTGCAATCACTAGAAATGTAGTTAAGACCTTTGCTCACTGTACTGTTTAATCAAAAAGAGTAAGAGCCCTGAACTTTGTCTGCATTAAGATCCCACTAAATAAGTTAACTCCAGGCACTTGAAATTGTGCAAGAATCGTTTCTTTGCAGCAAGGGATCCTCAGCAGGGCACATAAAGGGACATCAGGGAGGAAGTGATTTCTTTGGCCAAGGAGTCCCTGATGATTTCAGACCACAGCAATAGCAAATCAAGTCTTCCCAGTGAATGGTGGCTTGGGGGATATAGGAAGAGAGCGTGGTGCCTGGAGTGCTGTTGTCCAGCCCAGACTGTGTCACTGTTGTCCTGCATCATGTCAAGCAGGTCACCATCCCCCCGGCTTTAGTTTCTTCCTGTTAAAAGAAGATCGTATCTGTCCTCTCTATGGCCCAGGATTTTGTTAAAAAGATTAGATGAGGCTGATACACCACTTTGGAAAGTAACGTGGCCGCTTCTTATAAGGGAAGTGTGTTCTTAGCGTGTGATCTGGCCATTGCACTCCTAGCTGCACCCACAATGCGTGTCCGTACCAAGATCTGTACACAAATGTTTATAGCAGCTTTATTGGTAATAAGCAAAGAAACTGAAAACAACTTACACATCCATCTACAGGTGAATGGATAAACCAATTATGGTACCTCCATACAATGGAATACTACTCAGCTATAAAAAGGAACAAACCATGAATACCTGCAGCACCATGAGGAATCTGGAAAACATGCTGAGTGACAAGAAGCCAGACACAAATGAGTACACACTCTTGTATGGCTCCACTTACATGCAGATGGAGAGAAGAGCAACATGCAGTGACAGAAAATAGATCAGGGGTGGCCTGGGACCAGGGGTGGCGATGGGGATTAACCATCAGGAGGCATAAAGAATTTGGTGGTGTGGGGGAGGGGTGACGGGAAGGGCATTTACCTTTGATTGTGGGGTGATAGCTGCAAGAGTGTGTACGTTAGTCCAAACTCACTGAACTGTGTGCTTAAAGCAGGTGCATTTTCTATTGAAGGTAAATTAAACCTCACTCCAGTTGATTTTAAAAATGAAAACCGAACCACGAAAGCCTAGATTAGGAGTCTTTAATTTAGGCTGTGATCCCGTCTACTGTTTCCACCGAGGGGACCTTTCAGTAAGTCACTCAATAGTTCGAAGCCTCCGTTTCTTCAGATGTAAAACAGGAATCACAGGAGACACTTCATGGTGTCACCATGTGTCACATGAGCTGCTGATAACACTCATCCTCACTGATCACTTACGTGCGGGCATTTCTAGTTGCTTTGCAGCAGTGCGTTCATCTTGAGATGGGTTTGACCGCTGCAAAGCACTGCACACCCGTAAGTTAGTATTTCCTGCACCCTGGAGGTGGTGCTTGTTCAATTTTTGAAGACGGTAACTGTGCCTAGAAAAACATTAATGTAAAA
The DNA here is from genome assembly GCF_023721935.1 of Panthera uncia. Lineage (NCBI taxonomy): Eukaryota > Metazoa > Chordata > Mammalia > Carnivora > Felidae > Panthera > Panthera uncia. The sequence continues at coordinate 64,232,077 of NW_026057578.1, forward strand.
GACCACAAGTGGCGTTAGCGTGAACCACGCTGCCTTCCTCCACCACACAGGGCTGGTGAATGGGGAGGTGGCCCGTGAGCGTACCCAGAGAACGGGGGGCAATTCTCTGCATTTACAGAGAATCTGGGTCTTCTCCGTGGGGTCCCTCACAACGTTACCTGCAGCCCTGGGGAAGAGGTGGCTTTTCCTATACAGCATTTGTCCAGGATATTCAGTCAACACTTCTGCACCTGATAAGCCAGACAGGCAGACGTTGTGCCCAGTACAAATAGCTGTGGTATACGGGTAGTTAAGAATGATTATCATCATTACTATTATTTTTATCAGTACCTCATTTTGCAGATAAGGAAACCAAATCTCAGGGGGATTGTTCTTTTCCCAAAGTCCCCATGAAGCAAGATTTTCTAATGCTTACACTGTGCCTCTTCCAGTTCTCTGTGATTTGAGTTCTGAGCTAGGATTCTGAAGAATGAATTCCCAAGGAATAAAAATGTATATGTCCAGGTTGGAAAACTACCAGAAATTCTAACATTAGACTTTAATTTAAGGAGATTTATTGATTCCTTTTTACTGGGAGCAGATGAAGAATTCCGGAGTAGGGAATGTGAGACGCCTTCCCAGGGCTTTCATACAGTAAACAAATGCTACATGAGCATTTAGAACAATCTGGAGGAGGAAAGAAGCCATAAGCAGGTCCTTGCTGCCTTAGGGGCCAGTCTTGTCTGTTTCCCTGCAGACTGCCTTCCCTGTGAGGTCTCCCTTTCCAACCTCCCTGACCTCAGGCTCCGTTTCTCCTCCCCCAGTGTGCACCAAAGGTCAGGTGGTGAGTGGCCAGTACCGGATGCTTGCAAAGCATGGGGGCTACGTGTGGCTGGAGACCCAGGGGACGGTCATCTACAACCCTCGCAACCTGCAGCCCCAGTGCATCATGTGTGTGAACTATGTCCTGAGGTAAGCCTATGAGGGCCACGGTTCTCCCTGGACTGAGGGCAGCAGACCCGGGGAACCCAGACCTGCCAGAACCTGGGCACTACTTCCACAAGCTCTTTGCAGTGCTGATCCTTATGACCCACAGGATTTCTATGGCTGCCTCAGGAATTATAGGACACCTGGCATTTCCCCTTCACAGTGTTTTTTTTTTTTTTCCTGCATCTTTCTCCCTGCTTGTCCTCTGTGTCATGCCTCTGACCCACGTGGGGAGGCAGAAAGCATAGTTGTCACTTAATATTTTCTAAATGGGGGACAAGGAAAGAGGATTGCTCGTTCTTTCCGGGAGAAGATGTAACACCTTCACTCCATAGTGTCTGGGAAGAGAGCTGGAGGTGGTCACACTGCTAGAGTAGAAAAACAAAAGCCCTCAAACCTACGTACACAGTGCAGCCCACACACAATAATAAAAAGCATCCAAGATCCATCCATACTCAGAGGGCACTCTTCAGGATTGCTGCTGCCATGACTCCAGACGTCATCGTGTGGTTCCTTACAAAGCGCTGGCATGGGGGCCGAACCCATGTTTTTGGCTGAAAGGCTTGGCTACCTGGTATTCCACGGGTCCGGGGGTGTAAAAGGATTTTGCTGGAAAACCCGGAAAGTCTGACACACCTCTCGTCCCATCAGCGAGATTGAGAAGAACGATGTGGTGTTCTCCATGGACCAGACGGAATCCCTGTTCAAGCCGCACCTGACGGCCATGAGCAGCATCTTTGACAGCAGCAGTGAGGTGGCTGTGTCTGAGCAGAGTGACTACCTGTTCACCAAGCTGAAGGAGGAGCCGGAGGAGCTGGCCCAGCTGGCCCCCACTGCGGGGGATGCCATCATTGCCCTGGATTTTGGTGGGTGCTTCTTAGCTCAAAGGGGCCTGCTGAGCCTCTCTGGGTGAGGCAGTTCTGACTGTAGCAGGCTTCCCTGGCTTCAGCTTTTTCTTAACCCCTGCGTCTTGTGAATTTGGCCAGACTGTGCTCAGCCCCAAAACACAACGCATGCTCTTGCCACTAAGACAGTCCTGCTTCTGACCTTGCACGGTGCCGAGTGGGGCGGGGTTATGGGGGACTCCCTCCTGAGACGTCTACTGATTTTCTGGTCCAGGCAGCAGAGAGTCTGAGACGAGGGAGGGGGCAGCAGGAGAGATACCCTGAGGCCACTGGTACATTTTCATAGAGGATAAATCTCCACCTGGGCCTTGAAGGACAGATTGACTGTTTAGGTGGAGGGCCAGGCTGAAATAGTGTCAGAAATAATTCCAGAAATGTGGATGGAGAAAAGATTCTGGCCCAGCATGAAGCCCTCATATGCACTATTTCTTAAAAATGTATGCCAGTCCAGTGGAGATGCCTGTCCTATGGCCCCAGGCAAAATTTTCAGCCCTGGTCCCCCTCCCGTGCTGGAGGCACCCCAAGTGTGCACCCGGGGAGCCCCATGCTCCCAGGTCGTGACCCCCATCTTCCTCCCCCAGCCTTGCACAGCTGCCCCAGGGCCAGCAGCACCTCCCCGTGCTCACCCTACAACTGTCTTGGCCCCTTCAGAAGTGCTCTGGAAGGCCATGTGAGGATTGCAACCTCAGAAACTATAAAGGGCAGCAGCCCCAGGACAAGAGGTCTTGCAGCTTCCTTATTTTGTGGCAGAACTGAGGCAAATTGTCCACTTGTCCTTTTGCAACCTCCTCCTCCTCAACATTCCCAATCGCCTGTCAAGGAAGTGGGTGCTAGGATCTGACATGAGGTCTCTGAAAATGAGATGCTCCCGGAAGGTGTTCGCTTCAAAGGGAGCCTGTTCATTGACTCACAGACCCAGTAATGGCCTCTTGGTCACAGCCAGACCTCGGAGCATGGAGGGCTGAGCTCCCAGGTACACCTTCAGAGCCTCCTCGGACGCTCTGTGCTTCCTTTGGGTTTTCTCTGCCCAGGGGTGGGCCTAGTGCTTGTGGGGGTTAAGCGGCCAGGCCCTTGTCTCCACAGGGAGCCAGAACTTTGAGAAGTCCTCAGCCTACAGCAGTGCCCTTCTGCCCCCGAGCCAGCCGTGGTCCAGAGAGCTGAGGAGCCACAGCACCCAGAGCGAGGCCGGGAGCCTGCCCGCCTTCACCGTGCCCCAAGCGGCTGCCTCCGGGAGCGCCACCCCAAGTGCCACCAGCAGCAGCAGCTGCTCCACGGTGAGCACCCCGTCTTGGGGTGAGGACACTGAAAGGGTGGGCTGCTCTTTCTGGCTGCTGCAGGATGGCTGAGTAGACCGCCCAGACAAGAATACTGCCCGCATGCCCCTCAAGCTATCCCAGAGTCCCCTAGGGCAGTGGTAACCCTTACCTGCCGGCTGTTCCAGCCGTTTGCTATTAATATCTGTCCGCACCCCCCCCCCCCATCTATGTGATAAGATCCTTGAAAATGGGGGCTAAGTTACACACAGCTTGGAGCCCGTGGCTCATTCCCTGTGCAGGGCAGTAACCATCCTGCTCGAGGCAGACAGCTGTACAGTTTCTGGAGCACTCCCCTCCCCACCACTGGCCCCTGGCCATAGCCTTCTTGTAAGGATTGTTCCCTCTACACATGCTTGTTCCATGGATTGGCGTTGACTCTGTGGGTCCAGAAATAGATTTCTCCTTTCACCTTGGACTTCTGGGAAGACCAGTGTCCTACTCTTGACTTGGTCACCCTCCTTCCTGGCCCCCAGCCCAGCAGCCCCGGAGACTATTACACATCTCTGAATGATGATCTGAAGATTGAAGTGATCGAGAAGCTCTTCACCATAGATACAGAGGCAAAGGACCAGGGCAGCACCCAGGTAGGTGGACCGTGAAGGCTCACGCCCATTCTTGCAGCCCCGTTCCTTTTGGCGGAGACCAGTGGGAACACTTGGCCAAGGCCCTGGTCTTAACTGGGAAATGGGGCCGGTGGGTAGCCCCTTCTCCCCCTTCTGCCCTCTGCTTTGTGTGCCAAATCCAGCTCTTGCATTCTTTAAAGAGGCCCTATGTTTAAAGAGCATCTCCAGATTTGTGAGATGTTTAGAAGCAATAAGGAGCAATTACTCTCCTCACAAACACCTTCACCTTAGGATTCTGTAAGAACAATTTTTATTTGAAATGGATTTAAAAATAGGCGTCTGACAAATTTTCACTTACGCACAACTTTTTAGGAACGCACTTCTTAACAGAAGGGCCACTGTTCTCGAAACATTATAAAAACAGGAGGTGGGTGGATATTTCACAAAGCCCCAAGAAGAATTATTAATCCCCCTTTGTCTCAGTCCCAGTTATAAAACAAATCCCACCTTGCTGCTCAGCTGGTCTCTTTGCCCTGCCTCGCACAAGCTCCTGCAATTCTGTAAAACGTCCTTTGTGCTGGGGCATATAAAGCTGTTTCTGGCTTTCCAGGAGCCCCTGTGTATGCTCTGGCCCCAGGGGCAGTCACCACAGGCAGAGAAGTCTTACTGGGGCCACAGGAGAGAAGGGGGCAGGGGTTGGACAGGTAGACTGGAGAGAGGAGGGCATTTCGGGGTGGGTGAGGCAGTGACAGCAGTGTGGGGCACAGGCTGAAGAGGGGTGGACCCCTGGAAAGGCTAGCATCACATGCGGGGAGACGCGTACATGGGTAGACAAACCTGGGTTTCCTTTTGGTGGGCAACGGCCAGAGGTGCTGAAGCAAGGGAGGGACGCCGGGAGGGGCACGAGAGATGGGGGACAGGGGCAGGGCTGTGAGGGGCAGACGGCGGCTGGACCAGCGTTCTCAGGAGGCACCAGCCTCACCGCTCCTCTCCCGCTGCCCTGCCCCCAGACGGACTTCAGTGAGCTGGACTTGGAGACCCTGGCCCCCTACATCCCCATGGACGGGGAAGACTTCCAGCTCAGTCCCATCTGCCCCGAGGAGAGGCTTCTGCAGGAGAAGCCCCAGTCGACTCCCCAGCACTGCTTCAGCACCATGACGAACATCTTCCAGCCGCTGGCACCTGTGGCCTCCCACAGCCCTTTCCTCCTGGACAAGTATCAACAGCAGCTGGGAAGCAAGAAGATAGAGCCTGAGCACCGGCCCCTGTCCTCCATCTTCTTTGATGGCGGCAGTAAAGTGTCCCTGCCCGCGTGCTGTGGCCAAGCCGGCACCCCTCTCTCCTCCCTGGGAGGCAGGTCCAGCAGCACACAGTGGCCCCCTGATCCGCCATTACATTTTGGGCCCACGAAGTGGCCTGTTGTGGATCAGCACACGGAGTCCTTGGGGCCATCACCGTTGGGGCCCCCCGTCAACTCGCCCCATCTCTCCGTCTTCAAGAAAAAGTAAGTGGCAGAGCCCCTTGGCTGAAGCAGCAGACTCCCACTGTAATCTCTGGGGCCCCAGAAAGGCTCCCTGCCTCCTCCCCTTCCCCCCTACCACAGCCTTCTCTGTACTCAGAGTCTGGATGCGTTGAGGGAATCACCCCAAGGTATGTGAGGCCTCAAGCAGGACATATTTCTATCAGGGCTGGAGACCAAGAGGGGACTGAGGCCCAGAGAAGGAAGAGAAGGGGGGTGTTGAGGGCCTTGAGCCCCACCGTCTCTCTCTTCAGACCAGGATTCATCAGCTGAGCCACAGAATGCAAAGAATGATTTGAGTGACTATTTTCTTAGTTCTCTCCTAGAACCCTGATTGAGAAAAGCAAAAAGATGCCCTTGATTCACCCTGCCTTTTGGCTTCCCAAGGTCCTAGTGCAGCAACATCTTAGGGCTCCTTTAAATCTCCCCAATAAGCCTCATGCCAACCAGCAGGGTGCTCACTGGGCGGAGTCACATGGTTGGGATGTGACTTCTAGCTCCCAGGACCTACTGGTTATGCTTCCCTGGGGCACTTGCCCATCACTGGTCCTCAGTGGGGAATGGTTCCGGGCAGTGGTACAGGGGAGAGACAGGGCAGGAGACAGTGGTCTTAAGGACAGATGGAATGAGGTCAGGCCTAAAGGCTGTCTGGGTACAGCTGGGCCAGCAGGCAGATGTGGAGGGAGGTACAGGTGATCTGAGCCATCGGTATCTCAAGCTCCTGCCCCTCCTCTGGGACTCTGCCCTTTGGGCCTTAGAGCCAGCATGGTCAACTACTGGTTCTGGGAGGTCCCCTGGAGCAGGGGGAAGGCCCTGGGGGGTATGGGGCTCCCCACTTCTTCACAGCTCACTCTCTCGGGCTTGGCAGGTCTGCAAAAGGCTTTGGGCCCCAGGGCCCGGATGTGATGAGCCCGGCCATGGTAGCCCTGTCCAACAAGCTGAAGCTGAAGCGACAGCGAGAATATGAGGAGCAGGCCTTCCAGGACCTGAGCGGGGTGAGCCATCTGCCTGGTGTGGCCTAGGGACGCTGGCTGGGGGTGGAAACAGCCTGAGAGCAGAGGTCCGGCCCGGGCAGAAACTCTCACCATGGCTGTGAGGGCTCAGAGAGCCTATGACGGGCAGCAGGGAGGGATACAGCCTTGCATAGAGAGCAGCCCACCCCCGACTCAGTTTGAGGACCAGGTATCTGGCCTTCTCCCCTCTAGATCCAGGGGGACCCATCAGGCAGCAGCACTTCACATCAGATGTGGAAAAGGATGAAGAGCCTCAGGGGCAGCGTGAACTGCCCTTTGGTGCCCGACAAGTTGCTGAGCGCAAGCGCCCCCAGTGGTAAGCAGCAGGCCCAGGCCTCCTGGGGGGACAGTGTTTGCAGGGGCCCACCCGGGATCCCCCACCGTCTCACCGCCTGCACCTCTGAGCCGTGGTAGAACAGGGTGGTGTCCTCTGCCCTGCCTTCCACACACCCAGCACCCCCTTTCCACTCTGGCTCAGCCGATACAGTCAGAAAGCTCTGGGCTCTGCTGCCCCAGGAGCTGGCTCTAGTTCCGAGCACCTTTTGTGAAGGAAGGGGGATGCTGGGGGCTGACAGCCTCTCCCTTCCCTCGGCCCGGCACCGCCCTCACTCGCCGGCATTGGTCTTTCAGATGAGTTCACCCAACTTCCCATGAGGGGTGCGGGACAGCCTCTGAGACATCTGCCACCGCCGCCGTCTGCCATGAGCCCCAGGGAGAACACCAAGAGTGGGTTCCCCCCACAGTGCTACGCACCCCAGTACCAAGACTACAGCCTGCCGTCAGCTCCCAAGGTGTCAGGTGAGTGCGTTCAGGAAGTGGACCCGCCATGCTAGGGTCTGACGGGGGACAGAGAGCGCCAGGAGCTGGATCTCACAAGGCCACAGAGCTCAGCAGGGCACGAGAATGAGACTGACGCCCTGGAAGGCAGCGACCTTTCCAGATTTTTACTACAGCAGGGGCTGGGTGCCGTGTGCCCACAGGGCTCTAGAAGGGACATCCAGGGCCCTTTGGACCTACGAGTCCCCGAACCCATGTCTTTTGCTCAGGGTTTCATGTTACCATACTGCCTGCTGCTCACTCCCATAGCAGGAGTGCCGCTCTGCCTTCAGGCAGGAATTGAGCGGAGGACGTGCCCAGAGAGCTCTGCAGGGGCCACCCTCCTGGACCTTGTTCTCTGGGTTAGGCACCTGATGCCCGTCTTCCTCCCTGGGCTGCCTGAGGTGCTGCCATTTACAAAACATAGATACCATCACGAAAAGGGTACTGTTTGGGGGAAACACGCCAGAACCCCTCTTATGGAAGAGACCCTTTTGGCACATTTGGTACCATGTTTTTAAAACTCTCATTCTTTCAGGCATGGCGAGTCGGCTGCTTGGGCCCTCCTTTGAGCCCTACCTGCTGCCCGAATTGACCAGATATGACTGTGAGGTGAATGTTCCTGTGCCAGGAAGCTCCACGCTCCTGCAAGGAGGGGACCTCCTCAGAGCCCTGGACCAGGCCACCTGAGCCAGGGCCCTCCACTGGGCAGGCCCCCCGCCCCCCTGCCCGCGCCGCCCCACCAGCTTCACTCTCTACGTCTGTTTTTGCAACTAGGTATTTCTAACACCAACACACTTTTTACAAGATGTACCTACCTGGTGAACTCGCCCACGTCCCCACGTGGTGGCCTTTTTCTAAAGATGCTCACTTTAGTGTATTTTTAAGATGCACAGTTGTTTTACCTGCTGTGTTTTATTCTGTCAATGAAACGTTCTTAAATTTTGTAAGATTTTTCTTCCCCCGACTTTGATTACTTCTAATTTATATTATTCATGGGTCCCTCTGTCTCTCTCACACACACGATATCCATACTAACGAGTTTTGTGTACATTTGTTCTCTTGTAGGGAAAGCTTTGGCTTCATTTAACTAAAAAGGTCTTGTTGTTGTTGTTGCCAAAGAGAAACAAAATAATTTTGCTTTCCAAGCTTGATTTTCATGGCCTCTTCCCTCTCAAAGCCCTTCTTTCTTTTTTAAAACTAATCACCATATAATTTCCATCTTTTCTTCTTTTCTTCAGCTGACTCTCGGCTCTAATTTTGACACAACCGTTGGGGAAAAGGAAAATGCAAAGGGTGGGCTCCAGCATATGGGGTTAACTGTGAAGGTTGTGTAGTGTGGCTTTTCCCCCAGTGTGGTTTTTCTCCCGCATTCAGTGGATTTGTTTGGTAATTATTATTCAAAAATATAAGAGTTCTTTAAAAAGAAAAGTTATATCTGGGTTAAGTGTTTATCATATATATGGGTACTTTGTAATATCTAAAAACTTGGAAATGGAATCCTGCTCACGAAATCACTTTAAGATCTTTTTGAAGCTGTCCATTTTCTCTCCCCTGGTGTTGCTGACACTGCAGATTGTACAGAACTCCCACGGGCCTGTACCAGCACTGCTCAAGGCCTCTTGCTGGTGGCTTTTTGCTTCGGGGATATGCCCTGGGCATGACAGACAATCCAAGACGTGGAATCATAAAGTGTGGGAGCACTGTGAGCTGTCTTCTCATGTTCTATATGTATTATGTATGTATGTATGTATGTATATTATTGCTGCCAAGAGGGTCTGATGGCATGTCATGGGGTGGGGGTGAGGGTGGGGCAAATCTAAGGGAGGGGAAGTGCTTTAATTTTTCTTCAGATTTTTTGCCAGCCCTTCAAGTGCACTGAGCTATGGGACCCAAAAGGTCTTTCACATGGCACATTTGGATATTTCCAGAATTACCACGAGACGGTTTCGGTGGGAGTTCATGAAAGACAGGATTCAGAAATGGGGGTCGTGATCCAGCCATGGTGCTCCCAGCTTACCAGCCGGGAGCACATGTTGCTGGCCTGAGAGAGGATATGGGAAGGGGGCACAGCTGGTCCTGACCGGCCACGCACCCCTTCCTCAGCCTGCCGTTAGGTGGCCCAGCGAGGAACAGCAGGCAGACTTCCTGGGTGGCCCCTAGCCTCAGGCCTTCCCCAAGTTCTGTCTGTCACCTGAAGTGACTTATTTAGGTAGGAAGCACTGAAAATCAAGTGTTCTCAGAGCACTTTGTAACTCACTGGGTAAGAAGGACGATACCTTTTTGGTTTTTAAATACCAATCACATGGAGCTTTTCTGTCCTGGATACAACAAGGAAGTTTCTAGAAACACACACAAAGCACAGCAGGTGAAGACTTTGGTAAAGCTGGAGGGACATATTGCCAAAAACACAACAAAAAAAACAATTTCAAAAGAAATCTCTAAGAAGAATGACCTGGTCGCTGCATTGACCAAATCACACTTTAGCACCACCGCTTTGCCCCACGCACGGCGGCAGAACTTGAAGGGTTACTGACGCGTAAACGCTGGTGTTTGGTGTTTGATTTCCTGTGTGTGTTGCCTCAGCATTAAGGGCATTTTTACCCTTGCAGTTTTACTAAAACACTCTGAAAAATATTCCAAGCTTCATAGTAACCTTACCTGTCAACGTAACGAGTTCATGAACATTATTGTATTGTCAAACTCCTACTGACAACATTATTACTATAGGGGAGCTTAACTTTATAAAGAAATGTATTTTGACACTGATATCTTATTAAAGTGTTCTGATCCTACCACTGCCGGTGACTCTTGTTCCGTGGGGACTTATCATGGGCTACACCGACGTAAAGCAAAGAATCTGTTAAACAGTTTACAGACCACGAACCTTGGCGCTGATCTCTGTGAGGCAACGGAGGCCAGCTGACAGGAAGAACAGAGCAACATTAACACTTAGGAGCGGCTCAAGACCGGGCGCCATGTTGCATTGTCCATATTTCCCACATATTTTTCTGTCTGCCTCTGGGCCCTTTCTCATATCCTAGGGGGTCCCCAAGGACAGAAGTCACGGCCCTGCTTTCAGAAGACTATGTGAAGCAGCGTGACAGCTGCATGAAGGGTCAGGAAGGACCTCCATTTGGAGGTGGCAGGGCTCCAGCGGGACCTTCCTAGGTAGGATGGGAAGGGCAAAGACCGCCTCAGACCGAGACCGTATGTGATGCGTTCTCGAGTTCAGATTTTACTTTTCTAAATCATGACCTGCTTATGAATAGGCAGCTGTCTCCATGCAGGGCTGGGGAGACAGCCGGCAGCAGCCTCTGCTTACAACCATCAGTCCTAGCACCGGCCATTCCAGCATATTCCTTTGACCTCTGTGGCCCCAATGGGAACTGCTTGGCTTCTCTGTGGCCTCTGTGAAAATGAAATTAATTCCTTCACTTCCATGACCACCCAGGCAGGACCCAGGAGAAAAGAGTTTTAAAGTATTCCCCCCTACACACAGTTGTTTTTTTAACTATACTCATTTGGTGAAGTCATGATCTCCACAAGAGCTTACCAGATAGTGGCGGAAACAAAATCCTGAACAACTCCCCTGTGTGAGCTGGTGTACAATGATGGAGGCCCTTGGCCCGCATTTTCCCAGATAGTCCCTGTCTCAAATACTGTGCTCCAGTGTCCCCAGCTACACTTGTACTTGGGCCAAGGACGCCCATGTTGGGTTCAAAAAGCACAAAACTAATAGATGCAAATGAGCCCTCAGTTGCTTTTGGGCAGAGTCCAGGTCCTGTGGCAGTTCAGGGGAGGCCAGGAAAGATCAGCCTGGGCCTCAAGAATGCAGAAACCTCCCACCACAGCTGGGAGGGAAGAAGCTTAGTAAGGGGGGAATGGCGGGAAGGTCATTCCAGGAGTGTAGGAGGAGGACGAAAGCATAAGGCCAGAATGGATAGTACATGCAGGGGACCCTGGGGAGCAGACAGGATGCTAGACTGGGGGAAAGGGCAGCCTGGCCACTCACAGCACAGGCCTGTAGTCACAAAGACGTGAGTTCAGGTCCTGGCTCTGCTGCTTCTAGCTGTGTAACCTCGGGGAAGCCCCTTCATGCCCGAGAGCCTGTGTCTGCCTCCCTGTGAACTGGGTAGAAAATCCCTATTTCATAGATGAGGCCTGGAGATATAAATTTGGGAGTCAACAGCAGGTAAGTTATACTTCATGAGACTGGATTAAATTACCCAGGAGATTAGAGCATAGAGTACCATTCTAAGGTAGAGCCTTTGGGCCATGTAAGTGCTGGTCAAAGTCAGAGGAGGAGCCAGCAAAGAGGCTAAGCAGAAGCAGCCACGAGTAGGAAAAACCCAGGAATGTCACATCCCAAAAGCTAATGGAAGAGGGTGTTCCAGGAAGCAGGAACAGTTAACTGGGTCACACCCTAGACTGAAAGGCCAGGTAAGAGAAGGAAACAAAGTTGGCTCTGGGAACATCAGGTTTGGGAACACGAAGATCGAAGATCATCACTGACCTTGTCCGAAGTAATTTGGGTAGAGAGCTAAGAAAAGCAGCTTGATGGGAGTAGATTGAGGAATGAGCTGGGTGGGGCAGGGGCAGATAGAGACCACAGCAACACACAACTCTTTCAGGAAGTTTCCCTGTGAAGGGAAGCAGGGAAATGGAGTAAAGCTGGAGGACAGGTGGTTTTGCTTTTTAACATTTAATGAACTTCCGTTTTAGAGTAATTTTAGAATCATAAACAAGTTGCAAGAATATTCTAGAGCATTCCTGCACCCAGTTCCCTCTTTTGTTAACATTACTATGGGACACATGTCACAACAAAGGAACCAATATGGAGACGTTCTTATTATCTAAAATCTGTACTTTATTCAAATTTTCTTAGTTTTGGCCTAAAGTATTTCTTTTATGTTCCAGGATCCCATCCCAGATACCACACTGCACGTAATTACCATGAGTCCTTAGGTTTCTCTACACTGATAGTTTTCATGGTCCATCATAAGAGCCATTCAGACTTTCCGTGTTGTTGATGACCTTGACAGTTTTGAGGAGTGCTATTCAGATATTCTTAAATTACAGCATCCCTCAATTTGGATTTCTCTCACGTTATCTTCATAGTTAGAATAGTTAGATGATGGGTTTGTGGGAGGAAGACTGTAGAGGTAAAGTGCCATTCTCATCGTTTCGTATCAAGGCCACATACAATCAATGTGACATCTCACTGCTGATGTTCATCTCAATTAGTTGGCTGAGGTACTGCGTGTCAGGTTGCCCCCCTGTAAAGTTACAGATTTTTTTTTCAGGGAAGTTATGTTTCAAGATGAGCTATAGTATTTGGAGTGTTTAGATGGTGATGGCAGAGGGAAAAATCGATCAGGACAGAAAAGAGAAGGGATACTTTCAGGAATACCACCACCGAGAAGGTGGGGTGGCCACAGATGGGATCCAGTGCAGCATGGAGTGGCTACCCATAGATGGAAGCATGGGCAGTTGATCGTTTTAAAGCGGGGGGGGGGGGGGGGAGTAAAGAGAAGAATGAGTCTGCGGCCTGTCAGGCGGAATTGATGGGGGGAAGATGATGAGCAACCTCTAATCTAATTGTTTCCATTTCCTCAGTGATGTGTGAGACAAGACCATCAGTGGAGAGGATGGGAGGCGTTATCAGTTTGAGGAGAGAGAAGTATGGAACTGTCATTCCAGGAGGTCAGATTGATGGTTAGTATTAGATGCTGAAATGCGATTTGGATCACAAATTAGCCCATTGGCACAGTTGTTTTTCTCCAACCACATTGGTCCACCTTAGTGGAGGCAGAATGGATGGATAGCTGAGGTTACCAGGTTGGGGGGCAGCCGGGGCAGTATGTTAGAAGGAACTAGGAATGTTTCCAAGACTATTATGCTAGACCGTGAAAACTAAGTTGTCTGAGAAGGAAAGAAAAAAAGATGAGGCGGATGATGATCGATGCAAAATCGGTAGGCTCAGTGAACCGGAGGCCTTAGTAAGGTCAGACAGGGGTTGGAGAGAGGTGTGGAGAAAAGGAAGCATGCAGATAGTCACCGCCAGAGAGGAGAGGAAATTTAACATTGAAACTTCACTTAGACTCCATATGACCCAGCACCACCATAAACAAATACAATAGGTATTTATCTTGAGTGAAAACTTTAGATCTATGCAAAATCTGCCCACAGATATTCATTAATATTCATTATTTGTGAACAATCCCGCTGTATTTATCAAGGACTAGAAACAACCCAGATGCCTTTCCACAGGGGTATGGATTTAAAACAAAACAAAACTGTAATCCATCCCAACGATGGAATACCACTCGGCAACCAAAGTTAACTAACTTGACTCACGTGACATAGAGGAAGCGCAAAGGTATTCTGTCAAGTGAAAGAAGGCAATAACAAATAGTACGTTCTAATAATCCTATTTATATGACATTCTGGAAAAAGGCAAAATCTACAGGAACAGACAACAGATCATTGGTTGCCAGGAGTTAGCGGTGGGAGCACCTTGAATAAAGGGGCTGCATGGAGGAGTTCTTTGGAGTATTAGAATTGTTCTATATCCTGGCAGTGGTGGTAGTTATGCAAATCTGTGCATGTACACAAATCATAGAACCATACATCAGAAAAAGAATTCTACTTTGTGTAAATACAAAACTTTTAAAAAGAAAAGCAAATTTTGAGATTTCAGAGGTGGTGGAAATAACATGGAGGGGAAGACGTGAGGAAGTAGGAGAGACAGGTTGATGAGGTGGGGGTCACGAGGATGCTGAGCAGAGAGGTGGAGGAGAGGTATGAGCCGTGGGCTGAAATCACTGAAGGGGGAGTGACCAGAGGCCAAGGTAGACAGCCACAAGGAGAAAGAAGTGTCCTAGGACATAAAGGGAAAAGGGAGAAGTGGTTTGGAGGCAGCATCCCAAAACTAGGAGGACCCCCTCCCCCTCCAGGCCCTGCCTGATATCTGCCCATAGGAGAGAAACCATCCCCTCCCCGAAGGCTGCAGGGAGTAGGGGCCTCAGCAGAGAGCCAGGGTCCAGTTCAAGAGAAAGGTGAAGGCATGTTTGGAGAAGAGGGAAGGATCTAGGAGGTGGCTGATGTCAGATTCCAGAGAGTGTGGTGGAAGGATCTGGAGGATGGGAGATGGGAGAGAATGATGGATGCAGAGAACCAACTGGGGCCAGGGGCCAAATGGTGACAGATGACCTGGAAGCCTTGGTCTGCCACCGCTGACTGAGGTAGAGAGAGTAAAGAGATGGTGTATCATCCTGACCATCTCTTAGAGGTGGCAAGCCAAAGGGTGGGGAGCTGACCACCCCCCTGCAGCCTGCATGGCTTCTCCACCCTGCCTGCAGAATTTTCTAGGCCCGCCTTATACCCCGCAGCGCCTAGGGACCATCACACGAGTGTTATCACTGAATGAAAGGTGGAGTTGTTGCTTTCTAGGGTAGGTGTGAGGGTAGCCAGCGCCCCCCCCCCGCTTCCCGGCCTCTTGGGATCTGGGTTTTACACCCTGTAGGTGGGCCCAGCGCTTACAGAAACAGAGGAAGTCGGCTGTAGTTGGAGGACCCATTGGCCAGAAACAAAGGGACCTTCTCCTGTCCTTGTTAGCCCGGTTGAGGCGAGGGCAGCTGAGCATGAACATTGACATCATTTGGGGGGCCTTGCTTAAAAGCCAAGGCAGAGCTCCAAGTAAAGATTCAAATCTGGATGAGAGAGAGAACTCAGAATGGGGTAAATTGGCCCAGATGGGTGTGGGAAATCGAGAGAATGTGCTTCCAGTCCTGCTGCTTCTTAAAACATGGAGTGGCCGCTATGCTGACTGGGGTGGCCTCTGCTGTGAGGACCGGCTATTCCCGGCAGCCCACATACCAAGGACCCTCAGGTTAGGCACCAGCTCTGAGCTGTGCTGTGTTGAGGCCCTGGAAGCTTATGTTCCACAAGACCATGAGCTAGGCAGCAACCCCGATACACTATGGCCCTAACACCACACTTTGAGATGTAAACAGGAATCTACTCACAGAAGGAAGACGAAAATGATGACGGGGCTCACAACCACATCACAACAGTTGGCTAGAAAAGTTGAGACAGTTTGTCCCAGAAGAAATAAGATTTGGGGGAGCTCAAAAGCACACTTTCAAATATCCAGAGAAGCATAGTGTGTATTTTTCTGGATGGCCCCACATGATAGAACCAGGCCCATAGGTCAGACAGCGTTCAGCTCAGTGCAAATACACTCAAGAGTTAACCTCACTTTTTCCCCAATGTGTCAGTGTTCACCTGCTCAATATAGCAGGGAAATAAGGGCTTTACCCTGATCACCAAACAAAGCTACTTGGAGAGCGAGGTCATCTCAGGAGATGTTGTCAAGATAAAGAAAAACTGTGATTTCAAATCTTTGCTCAGGTCTTGGCCTGGCCGTCAGACATCGATGGCCCCCGTGGAAATTGGCACAGGCAGAGGGGGACTTGAACGGCTCCTTAAGTGTTCCTTTCCTGTCTGGTCAGAAGAAAGTGCAAATTTTGCTGAATTTAAATAGAACTACCCTACGACCCAGCAATAGCACTACTAGGAGTTTATCCAAAGGATACAGGAATGCTGATTCACAGGGCACATGTACCCCAATGGTTATTGCAGCGCTATCAACAATAGCCAAATCATGGAAAGAGCCCAAATGTCCATCATCTGATGAATAGATAAAGAAGATAAAGACTACTTGGCAATGAGAAAGAATGACATGCTGCCATTTGCAACAATGTGAATGGAACTGGAGGATGTTATGCTAAGTGGAAGAAGTCAGTCAGAGAAGGACAGATATCATAAGTTTTCACTCATATGTGGAACTTGAGAAACTTAACAGAAGGCCATGGGGGAGGGGAAGGAAAAACAATAGTTACAGAGCGGGAGGGAAACCCATAAGAGACTCTTAAATATAGAGAATAAACTGAAGGTTGATGGGGGGTCAAGGGAGGGGAGGGGGAATGGGTGATGGGCATTGAGGAGAGCACTTGCTGGGATGAGCACTGGGTGTTGTATGTAAGCAATGAATCATGGGAATTTACCCCTGAAATCAAGAGCACACTGTATATATTGTATGTTAGCCAACTTGACAATACGTTATATTTTAAAAAGTAAAATAAAATAAAATGGTTTTCTTATACAGATTTAAACTGCATGATCTCTAAGAATTACTGCTTCTATTTAAGAGATACTGTGGAGTCACATCTTTTTAATGTTTATTCATTCTTGAGAGACACAGAGACAGAGTGTGAGCAGGGGTGGGACAGAGAGAGAGAGAGAGAGAGAGAGACAGAATCCAAAGCAGGCTCCAGGCTATGAGCTGCCAGCACAGAGCCCAATGCGGGGCTCAAACTCACAAGCCGTGAGGTCATGACCTGAGCTGAAGTCGGACGCTTAACCGACTGAGCCACCCAAGCACACCCTGTGGGGTCACATCTAAAGGCAGTGAGTAAAACAAAAATCACCTGAGCCAAAATTACCCTTGCGAACCTTTTCAGAAGGTATGACCCTGTTGAAAACTGGCACCCCAGCCAGCCCAGCACCGCCGGCTTTCCCTCCAGTGTCAGAACAATCGCAGTGTTTCTGGATGAGCACCAGATGAAATAGTTGGCTTACATCTAGGGAGCGTGTTGCAAAGCAGAGGCATGTCTTTCAACACAACTACACTCAGAACAGCAGGATGCTCACACCTTGAGAAGGGAGTGGTGACAGACTCCCTGAGGACAGAACATCCACAGCTACTTCCCCAACCTACCTCAGGGACATGTGTCATTTCCTAGAATGGTCAGTGGGCATGGGGACCCACATTCAGGGGCAGATCCTGATTTTGAGGGGCCTGTTAACTGTGTGTACCCTTGACAAGATGTGGTAAAAAGGACACCTTACCTCTGTGGTTCTTCCGCCCCAAAATCTGTAACACCAATCTAGTAACAGGAAAAATATCAGGCAAATCCCAATTGAGGGACACTCTACAAAATGCCTCCCTAGTATTGTTCACGACTGTCAAGGTCCTCAAAAATAAGTAAACTTAAAAAAAAGAAGGAGGAGGAGGAGGGGTGCTGGGGTGGCTTAGTCCGTGTGCTTCTGATTCTTCATTTTGACTCAGGTCATGATCTCAGCGTCATGGGATCGAGCACCGCACTGGGCTCCACACTGAGCATGGAGCCTGTTTGGGATTTCTCTTTTTCTCTTTCCCTCTGCACCCCTCCCCAGTTCACTCTCATTCTGTCTCTCAAAATTAAAATTAAAACTAAAACAGTTAAAAAAAAAAGTAACCTTGGGGTGCCTGGGTAGCTCATCAGTTAAGTGTTGGACTCTTGATTTCAGCTCAGATCACGATCTCACTCTTCGTGAGATTGAGCCCCACATTGGGCTCTGTACTGACAGCATGGAGCCTACTTGGGATTCTCTCTCTCCCTCTCTGCCCCTCCCCTGCTCATGCTTTCCCTCTTTCTCTCTCAAAATAAACAAACATTAGGGAAAAAAAATAATAAACTTGAGAAATGTCACAAAGGGAGCCTATGGAGACAGGATGATTAAATATAATGCGATTTCTTGCATGGGGAAAAAATGAACATTAGGTAAAAAATAAGGAAATTTGACTAGAGTATGTACATTACCTAGTGTTAATGTATCAGTATTGGTTCATTAATTGTAAGAAATAAATTATACTGATGTAAGATGATAATAGGGGAAAGTGGCCGCACGATAAATGGCAATCCTCTGTACTTCCTTTGCGACTTTTCTGTAAATGCAAAACTGTTCTTTAAAGAAAAAGAAAGTATTTAATAAAAAAAATTTTAAAAAGATGTCAGATAAAGACAAATAAATGCAGGAGAAAATGGAAAGCAAAGAAAAGGATAGGTAAGTGAATAAATCTAAGTGAATATTGATTGTTAAAGCAATAATGATAATATATTGTGGAGTTTTAAATAACTGTGAAATTAACATATGCAAACAATAGCATAAAAGTTGGGAAGGGGTAAATGGAGTGACTTTCAGTTTCTGCATTGTCTAGGAAGTGGTCAATGTACTAACTTATATTCAACTTTAATAAGCCAAGAATGCATATTGTCATCACTAGGGAAGTCACTAGAAGAATTGTAAAATAATGTGTAACAAGCTAATACAGCAGAGAAACTTTAAAAAATACATGGTGACTCCAAAAGAAAACAAAAAAGGAGAGAAAAATGAACATAGAATAAGTGGGACAAATTGAAAACAAGTAAGATGATAGATTTGAATCTAAATGTATCAGTAATTACATAAAATACAAATAAGTTAAATATTTCAACTAAATGCAAAATGTCAGACTGGGTGTAAAAAATAAACATTAGCTGCTTACAGGATATAGGACTTCTAAATAAGAATACAGACAGGAGAATTTAAAAGGACAAAAAAAAAAAAAAAAAGACAAACACTAAAAAGAAAAAATCCCAAAAATCTGGTATAGCACACTAATAGCAGATAGGTAGGCTTTAAGGAAGAAGCATTACTAAAATAAAGACAGACATCCCATAATAAAAGTGTCAGCACAACAGAAAGATATTATAAGTCTCTGACTTATGCACCCAATAAGCCTTAGAAATAGATACTACCACAAGAAAAAACAGAAAATCTGTAATCATGGTAGGAGATTTTAACTGATAGAACAAGCAGGAAAATTGTAAATAATAATCAAGAAAGTAAAAAGATGACTCACAAAATAGGGGACATATTTGCTAAAAAAAAATAGGGGACATATTTGTGAAATCATATATCTGATAAGGAGCTAATATTCAGAATATATAAAGGACACAACTCAACAAGTGAAAGGCAGATAACCTTTTTAAAATGGGCAATTAACCAATTAAAAATGGGCAAAAGATTTTAGACATTCCTCCAAGAAGATACACAAATGGCCAATAAGCATATAAAAATATGCTCAATGTCTTTAGTTGTTAGGGAAACACAAGTGAAAACCACAATCAGATACCACTTCACACACCACTAGAATGGCTAAAATCTAAAAGATAGACAGTAACAAATGTTGGTGAGGATGTGGGGAAATTGTAAACCTCAAATTTCTGGTGGGAATGTACAATGGTGCAGCTTTTTGGATAGCAGTCTGACAGTTCCTCAAAAATTTAAACATAGTATTACTATATGACCCTGAAATTGATACATGTACACACACACACACACACACACACACACACACACACACGTACATATATCTACACACCCCAAGGAACTGAAAACCTATGCTCACACAACAATTTGTACACAAATGTTTATAGAGGCATTATTTATAATAGCCAAAAAAGGAGAAACAACCTAGATGTCCATCAACTGATGAAAGCATAAACAAGATGTGGTATAACTACACAATGGAATATTATTTATTCAGCCATATAACATAACGAATACATACTAGAACATGGACGAACCTTAAAAACATGATATGGATCAAAAGATGCCAGACACAAAAGGCCACATATTATATGACTCCAGTTATACGAAATGTCCTGAATAAGTAAATCCATAGATACAGAATGTAAATTAGTGGTTGCCAAGGACTAAAGAAGAGAGAAGTGAACAGGGTTTCTTTTGGGGGTGATGAAATATTCTGGAATTAGTGGTGATAGTTGTACAATTTTGTTAACATACTAAAAACTATTGAATTGTAACTTCAAAAGAGTGAATGAATATTATGGCATGTGAATTATAGTTCAATAAAAAATAAAGTAGATAATGACATAAAAAATTGAAGCACACAATTAAGAAACAGACCTAATGGCATATGTAGAACTTTTGCCAAATAACTACAAAATAGACATTCTGTGTGTGTGGGGGGGGTGGGGGGGTGGGAGGGGTGGGCAGGGAGAGAAGGAGATGGAGAATCTTAAGCAGGCTACACGCTCATCGTGGAGCCCGGTACAGGGCTCAGTCTCACAACCCTGAGATCACAACCTGAGCTGAAATCAAGAGTTGGACACTTAACCAACTGAGCCACCCAGGCACCCCAAGAACAGACATTCTTTCAAGTGCAGATGGAGAATTTACTAAAATTGGCCCTGTACTAAGCCACAGTATTAGTACCAAGCAAATATCAATGTATTTCAAAGGTTTTAAATGATACACAGTATAGTCCCTGAATGAAGTGGAATTAAACTAGACGTCGGTAACCAAATGGAAGTTTAAGAATCACAAAGTCTTGAATGTAAGGAATATACAGTACTTTGTTCCCAAAAAAATCACATTGGAAATTAGAGCAGACGTTAAATATTAATGAAAGCAGTGTGTCAAAACTTCTAGGATTCAGTTAGCCTTAAATAGATACATTAAGAAAAAAATAAAGGATGAAAACCAATGATATAAGTATTTATATCAAGAAGTTAGGAAATAAATAGCAAATTAAACCTAATAGAAAGCAGAAATAAGAAAATAATAAATATGAGAGGAAAACAATGAAATAGAAAACAAATATAAAATAAAGACAAATAAACAAAGCTAAAGTTAGTTCTTTGAAAACAATAAAATTGATAAACACCTGAAGAAAAGGAGACAAATTATTAATACAAAGTATACAAGTTATTAATATCCCAAAATAAAGTTAAAGACTATAAAAGAATATTAAAAACAACTTTATGCCATTAAACTAGATGAAATGGACTAACTTCTTGAAAAACAAAAGACTGACTCAAGAATAGAAAATAATTCCATATTAATTAAAGAAATTGAATCCTTAAATAAAACTTTCCCACTAAGAAAACTTCAGTCCCAGATGGCTTCATTACTAAATTCTCCCAAGTACTCGAGGAAAATCACTCTTTCTCAAACACATTTAGCAAATAGAAAAAGAGGGACTACTTTGAATTCATTTACAAGGCCAATAAAGCCTTGATGCCAAAGCCTGACAAGCATTTAACAAGAAAGAAAGCTTACAGGAGGTCAATCTCTTTCACAAACACCAATTTCAATATCTTCAACAAACATGATCCAATCAAACCCAGTAACATATAAAAAGGAAAATGCACTATGAGAAAGCTGAGTTTATTAAAGAATACAAAGCTAATTTAACAAATGATCAATGTAACTCACCATATTAACAGAATAAACACAAGAGATCTAGAAAAGATATTTGATAAAATTTGAAATGCATTATTAGGAAAAAAACTCTAAGTACACTTTGAATAGAGAGTAATTCTCTCAATCTGATAAAGGATATTTATTTAAAAACCTAAATAAACATCATATTTAGTGGTGAAGTTAATAGTAACACTAAAAGCTTTCCCCTTGAGAGAAACAAGATAAAGATGCCAACTCTCATTACTTCTATTCAACACAATGTTAGAGGACCTAGCCAGTGAAATAAAATAAGAAAAATAAATAAAAGAACAAGGATTAGAAAGGGAAAAAACCTGTCATTATTTATAGTCTACATGATTGTGTATGCAGAAAATGCAAAAGGATCTTCAGATTACTGAATATAAATATATAAAAGTCAACTGTATTTTTATATGCTAATAATTGAAAAATAACATTTTAAAATATTTACTCAATCAGGAAAAATATAATATTCAAATAGACATAGAAGATGAAGAAGAGTGCTAAATACAGAACCTTGAAAAATATTGAGAAAAAATTAAATACCAAAATAAAAGAGGGGCTATCCCTTGTTCATGGATTGGAAAAGTCATTATGTCTAAGATATCAATTCTCAAATTTAGTTATGTATCAAATGTAATCCCCATCAGAACACTAGAGCTTAGTTTGTGTGTATATGTGTGTTTGTAGTCTGAAAAATGTATTCTGAACTTTACGTGGAAATGCTAAGAGTCAAAAGTATCCAAAACAATATTAAAGAAGAGCAAAGTTGAAAGACATATACTCCTGGATACCAAAACTTATTGTAAAATCACAAAAATCATAGCAGCATGATAGCATGTAAAGATAGACAACTAGACCAGTAAAACAGAAAAAGACTGCCCAGAAATCAACCCACTCATACATGAACATTCACTCTATTACAAAGGTAATAATACTGCAGAGCAATGAGGAAAGGATGGTCTTTTCAATAAATATACCCAATCAATAGGATATCCATATGGGGAAAAAAACTGTTCTTAACTCCTACTTTATACCATGTGATTTCCAGATGGAATAGAGATCTAAACATAAAAGATATATAAAGCCTCTAGAAAAGAACATAGGAGACTATCTTCATCACCTCAAAGTAGACAAGACTTCTTGTACACGGAAAGGTAATTCACAGAATGGGAGACAATATTTGCACTATTTACATCTGACCAAAAAAAAACAAAAAAACAAAAAACAAAAAACAAAACCTCATGTCCAGAATATATAAAGAATTCCTCAAATCAATTTTAAAAACAATAGAAACATTAATGAAAGACTTGAAGAGATACTTTATGGAAGTTTTTATGGGCAAAAAATATAAAATAGAGCTCAAATGCAGCAGTCATCAGGAGAATGAAAACTAAAACCACAGTGAGAAACCACTTCCACCCCCAAAGAATGACTAAAAAACTCTGTCAAACCAAGTCCTGGAGAGGACACAAAGCGGCTGGAGCTTTCACACAATGCCAGGCAGCTGAACATAAGCATGCTGCCTTGCCCAGCTGCTCTGCTCATAGAAATGCCCGAAAAATTAGTACAGTTGTCCTGCAAGACAGGCACACGAACATACATAACAGCATTATTCTCAATGGCCCCAGACTAAAATCCACCCAAATGTCTGTCACCAGAAGAATGGACAAATAAGTCAAGCTATATTTTTTTAAATGGAATATGCAACAGCAATGAAAACGGATGAGTGCTGCCACACACAAGAACGCGGATGAGTTTCATAAATGCTGAGTGTGAGAAACCAGAAGCAATAGGTTACAAACTGTATAATCCCATGTAAAAGTTTAGTACAGGCAAAAGTAACGTATGGTATTAAAAAAGTCAGATATTAAGGGGCACCTGGGTGGCTCAGTTGGTTAAGTGTATGACTTCGGCTCAGGTCATGATCTCACAGTTTGTGAGTTCGAGCCCCGCATCAGGCTCTGTGCTGACAGCTCAGAGCCTGGAGCCTGCTTCGGGTTCTGTGTCTCCCTCTCTCTGCTCCTCCCCTGCTCACCCCACTCTGCCCCAGCTCACCCCACTCTGTCTGTCTGTCTCTCTCTCGAAAATAAACATTAAAAATAAATTTTAAGATATTGGGGCACCTGGGTAGCTCAGTTGGTTAAGCCTCAGACTATTGATTTTACAGTCATAGATCCAGTCCCAAGTCGGGCTCCCTGCTGGGCATGGAACCTGTTTAAGATTCTCTTTCCCTCTCCCTTTGGCCCTCCCCCACTTGCACATGCACTTTCTCAAAAAAGCAATAAGTCAGATATTGATTACCCTTGGGCAGAATAGGGAGTAGTGACAAAAAAGCATGGGGGAGGGGGCTCTGGAATACTGTTAATATGCGACTTCTAACCTAGAAGGTAGTTATATAGGCATGTTCCACTCTGGGAAAACTCATCTACTATACACTTAATGATTTGATAAATATTATTGGTGCTGGTTTGTGGGCAGATGGGCACTTTATATTGTAGGCAGAAGTATAAATTGTAAATATCATTGAATGGGAATTTGGTCATATCTATACAAACTGAAATGCCATATATATCTTTTGATCCAGTAATTCTACTTCTAGGATTTTTGTAGTTATATTTGTACATGTGCACAGAGATACATATATAAGGATATGCATTGCAGCACTATTTTTAAGCTGGGGGGAGGGTGCTGAATAAATTATGGGGCATCTCGACGATAGCATTCCAGTGTCAAAACAAACAAATGTTGACCCAGTGTGGCCCAAGTCCTCAAGCTTTATTCTAGGTTTCTGTATACTAAAATGTCCCTGGAGGGACACCTGAGGACCCAGCAGTGATGGTCACCTCTATGGCCAGGCACTAGGAGGCAGAGCCACTATTCTACCTTTTGAATTTTGTATCATGTCAGCAGGTAAATACGTCAATCCAAAGAGAAAACAATGGTGTCCAGGATGATAGCACCTGGGTGCCAGAGAAGGACCAGGTTTCAAAGCCATCAAGTCCCAACCCCCCATTATGCCCACGAGGAAACTGAAGCAGCCACAGTCTGCATTCCTCCAAAATGGAAAATACATGATCTGGGAGTTAAACACCCATGCACCATCACTCTTCTACCTGTGTGCAGACACAACCATCAGACAGCAGCTAAGGCCCCAGGAAATGTGTGCGGGAAAAGCAGGTGCTCTGGGGGAGGGTGCAGGCGACAGGGTGGTAGGGAGACCAACACCAAGGGTCCGGCATGGCATCCTGGACAGACCAGAGGTTGAGGGGAATAGGAGGGAACCATTGACAACATTCTCCGGCTCCAAAGCAGGCTTGATAGAGAAGAGCTGGTTGCAAGTCCAGGGGCTTCATTTCCACATCCATCTGTTCATATTTTCATTCAATAACCCATCAATCTTTTTGCATACCTCCTGGGCACTAGACTCTGGGCTGGGCATGAGGAATATCACCATAAACGTGATCCTGGCAGAATGAGGTACAGCACATTCTGGCCTAGCTCACAGACAAACTGTGATGGTCTAGTGAGACCACCTAGTGATAGGCCACAGACAAAGCCGTTTTGTTGGGTTTGTTTGTTTTGTTTGTTTGCTTTTGAGAGGAATAGAGCTTGGGAGGGGCAAAGAGAAGGAGAGACAGAATCCCAAGCAGACTCTGCACTGTCAGCACAGAGCCCGACGCAAGGCTCAAACCCACAAACCGTGAGATCATGGCCTGAGCCGAAATCAAGAGTCAGCACTTAACCAGTTGAGCCACCCAGGTGCACCAAAGCTGCTTTTAACGTTCCGTTGTAGTTTAATGAAATTCAAATGTAGCATTAAAGCACATTTTCGTCCTTTGTGCCCATTTGAAACACATCTTTTAAATTTTCTCCCCAAATTTATTGTGGTATAATTGAAATGCACAAATGCCAGGCGCCTGGATGGCTCAGTCAGTTGAGCGACTGACTTTTGATTTCAGTTCACATCATAACCTCACGGTCATGGGATCGAGCCCTGCGTTGGGCTCCGCGCCGAGCATGGAACCTGCTTGAGATTCTCTCTCTCCTTCTGCTCCTTTCCCACAAACACATGCTTACCTTCTCTCTCAAAAAAAGTGCACGTACTCAAAGTACACAGACTGACCAGCCTTGACACACACCTACCAAAGCATCACCACAAAAACAGTGAACATTCCCACCATCTGCCGAGTTTCATCCTTCCCTTTACATTCCCTCTCTCCTTCACCCCCACCCCCAGGCAGCCACTGTTCTTGAAGTCCTTCAGGAATAAGAGTCTGTTACTACTCTGCTATGTTCTCGAGCCAATGGTGAGGGAAAGCGTGGACAGCACACAGGCTAATGGAATTATGAGAACTGAAGGGCAAACAGCTACAAAGATATATCAGTATTTAACCCTCGCAGCAAACTTATGGCTAAGGCACCATTTTCCCCCTTTACGATGAATGAGGACATGAGCCTCAGAGCAGTTAAGGGGCCAATCCAAGGTCACCCATGTGGTAAGTGGCAAAGCTGGAGCTCAGTCGGCCTGGGTCCAAACCCCACACTCGCCTAGCTAAATACCTTCCCTCCAGGCCCCATGGCCACTGCCAGAATTGGCTAAACTCACTAAGGTCCCCACTTGGGCCCCAGGGGTAGCCTGCACTGTGTGCATGGAGCCCAGCTCTGTGTCCTGTAGGATTCTTAGCACCCCTCTTGTTGTCAAGAAGGGAGCCAACAGGTCTCAGGGGCAGAGAACTCGGATTTTACAGACAAACTGTGGCCAGGCCTATCTGAGGCTGTTGTGACCCGGGAGCCCCACCCTCTGCAGGGGCACTTCCCAGGGAAATCCTCAAGCTTCGACACTCTGGAAGAGGGCCCATTTGGGGACATTTTAAGGCGACCTAAAACGAACACAGCCACACACATACACTAAACATTTTGCTTTTAAAAAGTCACAAAATTTTAATGTGTAAATCTTTATTCTCTCCCTGCCCCCAACCTGATCATCTGAGATCTGAGGGTCAAGTGGGGGCTGAGGGAGGAGAGAAAGTCAGGGATTGGGCATGGGGACTAATGTGCGGTCAGTGACTGAAGGAGGCCTATGGGACACATCACTTGGGGACTTAAAAAAAAAAAATAACCAGTGATTTTACATTTGGACAGGGCCATTTTGACACATCCATACCAAAATGGTTCTCTCTGGGTGGCTGACAGAATGTTCCAAACCTTCTCTGAGCTTCAGCTTCCTCAGGAAGTGTGGGGTAGAGGCTGCAGGAAGCACCTGGAGACAACACACATTTAAAGAGGGGAGGCTTCCTGGAGGAAGGAGCCCACACCATGAAGGCCCACAGACTTAGTTCCTTCCGGGAGCTGAAGGACAGCCTGTAAGGAAAAGATGTGTCCAAATCTCGAGTGACTGGCCTTAGAGACAGACACTTGGGAGTGGGCAACCTGGTTCCTCAGTTTCCTCTGCACAAAGAACATGACCCCCAGCTCCTAGAGTCTCAGTGAGGACTGTGTGGGATGAAGTACGTGGGGTGTCCAGCTCAGTGCCTGGCACAAAGAAAGATCCTGTTCAGTGGTGGCCCTGTTGCCCCACTGCTCCCATCAGTACCCCTGAAACACAGCTGTTAGACTGAGAGAACTTTGAATCAGCCTCAAAATGCCCTGCCTGACCCGATTCACAGTTTTGGCTTCAGAATGACTACTTTTAGGGAAAGACATTTCCTTCCCTCTGTCAGATTCCTTAATTATAGTTGTGTAGGGGCAGGATGGCCCCTGGTTCTGCATTTGGATTCCCTGTTACTCTTTCTTTCATTTGAGTTGGGGTGGCTGTGGTGGCAGAGGGTCATTCGAACAGAACCGACTGCTGGTCTGTCTCCTGCCCTCAACCCCACACACCCTTCTTAACTCTTCTGTCCTGTCAGCTAGGCATGATCTGACCCCAAACTACCAAGCCTCTTCTTCCCAAACCAAACAGAACCGGAGTTTTTCCCCGGTTCTTGTGGCTCTTCTGCAGCCAACAGATCTAACCAAGAGCTGACCACGCACACAGTCCTGGACAAGGGCGAAGAAGGCTTCAAGCCAAAGGAGAGGGAGAGGGGGAGCGAGGCTTCTTGGGGGAGGCAAGTCGCAGGTAAGTCTTGGAAATAGAGGGCCAAAGGCTGGTGGAAACAAGAAGGCATCCCTACAGATAACACTTCACTCAGGGTTCTTTCATTTCATTTAATAAATATGTATGGGCATCCCCCTGGCACTACAGGCAATGGGGATATGGAAACAAATAGAACATGGTCCTCTCTCTCCAGAGGTCCAAAGGAGAAAGCAATGTGACCAAGGTGTGACAAAGTACAGTAGTCATCAGCCCAGAAGAGGGAGCACCAAACAAGGCCTGGAGAGGTGGGGGCTTCTATGGGAGGTCAATGCCCATGAGGGTCATGAAGCATGTGGTCAGACACATGTTCTAGAGTTGGCTGAGTCAGTTTGTACCCAGGCTCTGCCAGCTACCAGTTCTATGGGCTTGGTCAACTTATCAACCTCTCTGTGCCTCAGTTTCCTCCTTCTGTAAATGGTACCTACTCCATAAGGTTGTTGAAAAGATTAAGTGAACTAATACACATAAAGCATGTTTAGAACCGTGCCAGCTATTAGGTCCTAGAAATGTATTTATTACTGTCTGGAAGGAAAGGCAGGCATTTAGCAGATGAGGAAGGGCATAGGGAAGGTGTTCCAGGAAGAAGGAACCGCATAAACGGGCCATGGATGGTGGAAGTGTGGGCTGTGGTTTGGCATGGCTGCTCCATGGGAACACGTGGTGAAAGGCAGCCAGAAAGGCAGGTGAAGGCCAGACGTTGGCAGGCCATGTGCACCTTAGAGGGTGGGCTTGGTCCTGTAGCTGACAGGCAGCAACTAGATGCCTCTTTGGGATGATCGGATGATCGGATTTGGTGGTTGTGTCATGAAGCAGCTGGACTGGAAGAAGGGACATGGGGGATAAGAAGTGTCACTGGGCAGCCTGAGCGATGGAAAAGAGAAATAAAAGGTCCTCAGCTAACATAATGGCAGCAGGAATGGAGGCGAGGGGAGTCACTGGGTCCTGGAGGAGACCAGATACAGGAGAAGCACAGACACAGTCCAGGAAGACCGGGTCACCATGGAGCCATTCCTCAGGATTGGGGAGACCCATCAGGGGTAGGCTAGAGGGGAGGGAAGGTAAAGAAGAGAAATAAAATAATAGGTGCTGGAAACTGATCTAGGAGCTTTCTAGGAATTATTTCATTTAAACTCACACTGACTGTTTGAGAAGGATGCAGTTATCATCTCCATTTCCAGCTGAGAAATGAGGCAGAGTGATTGGAAATTATCATTATAGCTACTATAAGAGCCATGATGTGGTTTTCAGAGTCTGCATTCTTAACCCTCTGCTCCACGTTGACCATGAGACATCTGAGGGGAGGTGGTGTGTCTAGAGCCCAGTAGAGAGGCCTGGGCTAGAACCTAGGTATTCTGGGAGCCATGGTGGGGAGGGTGGGGGTAGGGTATGAGATCCTCTGGGAGTGTCTGAGAATAAGGAAAGAGAAGGGCAAGACTGGATGTGGAGAGGGGCTCAGGCATGCAGGGGCCGGGGGGAAGATGTCCAGCCAGCCAGGAAGCTCCCCAGGAGAATCCAGCAGGCAACTCCCTCCCTTCCCACCAGCCCAGAGAGAACACAGGCAGACCTGGCCCTCTCCTGGTGCCTGGAACCAGTTGCATAACCTCACTGAGCCTGAGGAGGCAAGGATAGCATTACCTTCCTCCCCTGGAGGCATGGAGAGGCAAGGGCTAAAAGGATTGGGCTCAGTTTTTGGAGACAAAACTAAGTACTGTAGGTGGAAAAAGGCCAACCCTCCCTGGGCAATTGTGAGGCTCAATTATGTCTCCCAGTCCACATTTGGACAGGGCTTAGGCTCTGTTGACAAAAGCGTCTCAAGGTGTTTACCTCGGCCCCAACAGTGGCCAGCCACTGGCCCAGGTCCCGCTAGGCTGTGTCACTGGCTCACACACACACCATGCGGCCACACACACACATACACACACACCAGTCCCTCCCCAGAAGCCAGCTCCCTGAGTCACCGCAATCCCAGCCAAATTCACCTCAAGTGCCTGGCACTTCCCTCAACACCCCGACAGGTATCTACTAAGAGCTGTCAGTGGAGAAGAGCCTTGCCTAGCTTACTAATTCATGTAACGAGCTTCACAAACTGCTGAGGGGAACTCCACATTCTGAGATTTCGGCAGTGCTTTCAACCCTGGAGAAGGGGAGATGATGGGAAAGGAGGGAGAGTGAAGGCCAGGAGAAGGAGAAGCCGCTCCCTGCCCTCCATCCACCCCCTTCACTCCATCCAATCACATACAGCACTAATGTTTGGCCCCCAAAGTGGGGGCAGGAAAGAAAAAAAAAAAACAGAGAAGTGGGGATCATAGAACATAGAATGTGTGTCCTCAAAGGACCTTACGGATCACTCATTAGCCTGACCTTCTTGTTTACAGCTGAGAAAACTACTTGTCCAATGGCAAGCAAGGGACAGAATCCAAAGGTTCCGTGTGCAGGTAGAGCTCTTGTCCCTACATCACACAGACTCCACACAAGGATTAGAAGAGGCTAAGTCTACATCTATTCCTGGACATACCCCAGAGCACATGCCCCTCGCTCCTCCCTCTCAGGGCTCTGTAGGCTGTACAGCACTGCCTGTGTCCTTGTTTCCTTCACCTCCAAGTTTTAGGGGTAAGAGCCCCACATGTCATCAACAGCCAGCATCTGTCTGTCACAGAGAACTGGAAAGATCTAGAATGGCCCAGGTTCCCAGCTGAACACTGGGAAATGATGCTACCAAAATGTCTAGACAGGGCGGGTCCCTTCCCATGCCCTTGCAAACACCCTGGGCAACCCGTGAGTGTCCTGGAAGCACCTGTTTTGTGCCCAGCCCTAGCAGACCAAAAAATCACACATTTGGGCGGCTAATTTCTCCAAGTTCTCTCCTCTAAGCACAAGAGTGAACAGCCCAGAGAGGGCAGGAAGAAACAAACCCAAGAGTCCTCATGCTCCTGATTGAAAACCTAAGTTTTTAAAAATATGCTCACCGTGAAAATAATAAATAGACCAAACCTTACTCCCCAGCCAAATATTGATATTTCCTTTAAATCCAGGCAAAAATATCCACACTTGGGAAGGGAGAGACTTGTGGTTATTTGCCAAAAGCTGTTCTAAGTCATATACAGCCATTAAAATTATGGCTCTCAAACAAAAGTTACAGATTTAGAGTGACTTTCTGGGCCCAAAAGTTATTTTTGACATTTCATAAAATAAATCATCAGACTGACACATTGCATCAGGTCGACAATAGTGCCCCAAATAGTTTTACTATCTTTAGTATTTTTTATTTTAATTGGATTTGAAACTATGTGATTTATATATAATTTATAATAAAACAATATTTAATTATTTGTAGGTCTTTAGATTTAGGATTTTTAAACAGCCAGTATAAACCAACAAGAATGAACCAGTTATCGTAACGTACATGGCAGACAATACGTAAGGTATCCTTTCCTGGAATTCTCCATAACTGAACATTGATCAGATCTGTCTCCCAAGAAGTTTGTGGTCCAAATCAGGTAGACCAAGGAAAATAAAAGATAACACAGGACAGGACTCATAGTTTTAAAGTTGTCAATTAAATAACTCAAATGGTATCTTTCTTCGTCCAACATCATAACATCATAACTGATTCCTGTCCAGAATCGAATGCTAAAGCCCCACTTTTAATACTCTTGAACTGACTTGTCCCAAGGTTTGGCAACGGTGATCTCAAGTGGAAGAACCGAGTCTGGAGCCTGCCTGCATCTCTTGTAAAACACCAGACCAAGAAAAGCCCTAGCTTATCATTTGTTGCACAAAAACACATTTGTTTTAGAAGCAATGCCTACTCGGCTCACCTGACACTTTAAGGGGGTGCAGAGTTACCTTTCTAAAAAGGGACAAGATGGCACCAGTTAGGACGGCCTGTAGAGATGATAAAGGTAAGAAGAGATTAGACCTCAACATTCCGAGCAGCTCTTAATTGGCTCTGGGACAAGACATCTTCTCAAGGTAACATCATATTTACTAGCAAGAAAATAGAAAACAATTAGAGAATGGTCTGAGGTCTGAGTTTTGCATAATTTGGATCAATTGACCTTGATTTGGCAAAGCTGTGTGTTAATGGAGGTCTGAGCTCAAAAATTATAACTGAGGTGAGTCGACCCCAGAAATCACCCAAGTTACCATATACCGAGAGGCAGCATACCACGGTGCTTAGCCAGACTCTGAAACCGACAGCGAGAATTTGCTGTCAGCTCTATCCCTATTAACTTGGCCATTCTGGGCACGTAATGGATCTTTTTCTTTATAAAATGGGCATAATAATACCTACCACAGAGGGTTGTTGTAAGGATAGAATAAATTTATATGTCTAAAGAACCTAGATAACTCCTGGCACATAGCAATCACTCAATAAACGTTAGCTATTACATGGTCCAATCTATCCATCTTTCACTGCAAGGTAAGGTCCAGAAGGGCAAAAATTCTCATATGACTTGTTCGTTGTTGTCCTCCCAGTACTGAGAATAGGGCCTACTGCATGGCAGGCAAGCAATCAGCACTGAATTAATCTTTTAGGATTAATTTAGGAAGTCCAGTGTGCATCTACTGTACTCACAACTTTAAAAGCAAGGAAAATTTAAACATCGGCTTTAGCTCAAACTGCTGTATGGTGTTTCCAGTATGGGCTAAATTTGGGACAATTAATTTGAGGAAGCAGAATGGAAATATCCACTGAGTTCAAAAGACAGTGGTTCGTGTGTGGAGGCCTTAACATCTACATGAGCTTCTGTTTCTGGCCCAGATTAATACACACTAGGTTTATCCTCCCAGCTTCAACAATAGAAAAAAAAACTGGGAGAGCTTGTTTGGAGGTTCTAGCAGGGGAGGGCAGCTACTCGTATACCCTTGACCAAAGAATGGTCCTCCTCTATTGGGGAAGGTTATCCTCTTCGATCGAGTGCGCAGCTTCCAGAGGGACACACGTGGAGTGGTAATGGAGGAAGGGGGCACCTGCCTAGCCAGCCAGATCAGCCGAATCAACCCTGGTGATCAATATGGCCTTTTGTAAAACATGGATGGAACTGGAGAGTGTTATGCTAAGTGAAATAAGTCATACAGAGAAGGACAGATTCCATATGTTTTCACTCCTATGTGGATCCTGAGAAACTTAACAGAAGACCATGGGGGAGGGGAAGGAAAAAAAATGGTTAGAGAGGGAGGAAGCCAAAACATAAGAGACTCCTAAAAACTGAGAACAAACTGAGGGTTTATGGGGGGTGGGTGATGGGCATTGAGGAGGGCACCTTTTGGGATGAGCACTTGGTATTGTATGAAACCAATTTGACAATAAATTTAATAAATAAATAAATAAATAAATAAATAAATAAATAAAACTTACAAATGTTCCCTCTATGGCTTCTAGCTTTTATTACACTTATGGAATACTACGTGGCAATGAGAAAGAATGAAATTCTTGCCTTTTGTAGCAATGTGGATGGAACTGGAGAGTGTTATGCTAAGTGAAATAAGTCATACAGAGAAAGACAGATAGCATATGTTTTCACTCTTATGTGGATCCTGAGAAACTTAACAGAAGACCATGGGGGAGGGGAAGGAAAAAAAAGGTTAGAGAGGGAGGGAGCCAAAACATAAGAGACTCTTAAAAACTGAGAACAAACTGAGGGTTTATGGGGGGTGGGAGGGAGGGGATGGTGGGTGATGGGTATTGAGGAGGGCACCTTTTGGGAAGAGCACTGGGTGTTGTATGGAAACCAATTTGACAACACATTTCATATTAAAAAAAAATTAAATAAAATAATAAAAGAAAAGAAAAAAGAAAAAAACTGGGAGGAAGAAAGGAAACAATAGTTTTCAGGTATCAGGCAATGCATAACAGGGATCCCTGAGAGATGGGAAACAAAACGAGGTGAGCCCTATTATTGCCCAAGCTTACTGGAGAGCACTTCCAGGGCACCGTGCAGGGTGGGGGACCCAGGCAGAGCCTGACAGTCTCTGAGTTGAGGAGACAGAGATGGGAGTCTACGGAGCCCCCAGAAGCTAGAGTTTGCAGGGGGGTGGTAGCAGAAGGGAGAGAGCTGCACAAGAGATGGGAGGGGGGGGCGCCTGGGTGGCTCAGTCGGTTAAGCGTCTGACTTCGGCTCAGGTCATGACCTCACGGTCCGTGAGTTTGAGCCCCACGTCAGGCTCTGTGCTGACAGCTCAGAGCCTGGAGCCTGCTTCAGATTCTGTGTCTCCCTCTCTCTGACCCTCCCCTGTTCATGCTCTGTCTCTCTCTGTCTCAAAAATAAATAAACATTAAAAAAAATTTTTTTAAAAAGAGATGGGAGAGGGGGAAATCTAAAGACCTGCAGACAGTTCCCCCCCAACCACCTTGAGACTTCAGCTAAGAATTAAGGCATTCAGTTGAGAAAGTAACCTGAAGCTGGGAAAAGGACCACTCAAAAAGAGAAAAACCATCAATGGAACTCACACAGGACTTGGAGAAGTTTGCATTCCCATAAGGCAAAACAGAAAGCCTTGTGATTCATGATATATCAGACGGAGGACTCAGAAGAGCATCGCTTCAGTAGTGTGGAGAAATGTAGCCTTAGACTAAAGGGTATGATGCTCTCAGCTAACTTAAAGCAAGCACACAGTATCAGACTTTCTCTAAATTGCAGCATCCCAGAACAAAATTCAAGAATAGTTAGAGCAATGCAGTATACCTAGCACCCAAAGAGGTAAAATTCTTAATGTCTGGCATCCAATAAAAGTTACCAGGCATGCAAAGAAAAAAAGCACGTATAACTCATGTCATACTTTACATTGAAAATGTAAAGGAGAACCAAATCCAACTCTAAAAATGAAATCTTCGAAGTCTGAAATAGACACTAGATAAGATTCATGAAAGAAATCAGACCACGCCAAAGAAAAGATGTGTGAACTCAAAGACATAGAAATAGAAAGTATCAAAAATTAAGAAAATTAGAGAAAAAAAATCGAAATGAAAAAGAGCATCCATGAACTGAGTGAACAAAATACATGTAATTGGAGAAGTGAAGACCGAAGTACTGTTTGAAGAAATAATGGCCAAATTTTCCAAAAATGATGCAAACCGTAAGTCCAGAGCTCAACAAATCCCAGGAAAAAGAAACAAGAACACCACACCAAACAATATCATAATTGAATTACTTAAGATCATTAATAACGAAAGGAATTCTGACCCAAGATGGCATCACAGGCTGACCCTGAACTCAGCTCCTCCATGAAAACACCAAATCTAAATCTACTTATAGACCAATTCCTCCTGAGGAAGAACTGGGGGGTGACTGAACAGCTTCTTCACAACAAAAGATAGAGAGACAGACACACAGTAATGAAGGGTAGGGACCCCCAATGCTGAGAATTGCAGTGGGGAGGGATAATACTGAGGGACTGTGAGCAGATTCATCTGCCCTGGGGCACAGGAAAAAAAAAAAAAAAGCTGCAGTTTAAAAGGACAACTAGAATAGGAAGAAACCAGCCTTAGAACCCTGCCTAAAGGTGGGGGAGCTGTTGGAACTCTCTCCACATCGGAGGGACTGGCCAGCAGCATGGTCATGTTCCCTCTCCAACCTGACAGAACAGCCGGGAACATGGTCTCGATGCCCATCACTGGCTTGCCACCTTCATGAGCCTCAGGGCTCCAGCCCACACCAGCCCCCGTGATGCCACCAAGGTGGGCCAGTGTGGCACATATGGGACACCCCTGGTCAGCATTCGCTATAGCTTTGGCCAGCTCACCAAGGTGACACAGGTGCAAAACACACCAGAACACTCCAGGCTTGCATCACTTTGGCTCTAGAAGGCTTACTGGGGCATAACAGGTGCAGGGAACGCCAGGATCTCCTGGCTCATGCCTGCTTCAGTTCCAGCCACAGCACCCGGCTACCCCCTGCGTAGAGGGCCACAGGAACACTTGGCCCATGCCTGCCTTGGTTTCGGCCATCCCACCAGGGTACCCCTTATGTGGAACACCCAGGAACCCACTGACCTACACACTACCTTGGCTCCCACCACCCCACCAGGGCAACCCTGCACTGAGAACCCTGGGACCCCTGGCCCACACCCCACCAGGGTGCTCCCTGTGCCTAAACACCCCGGGACCATTCAGCTTGCACCCACTTCAGCTTCAGTCATCCTTCAAGGGTACCCTACAGAAAGAGAACCATGGGACCACCCCATCCCATGCCCACTTCAGCTACAGCTATCCTACCAGGTATCCTACCAGCTATCTATACCAGGATAGCTACAGCTATCCTCCTATATGCAGCACCCTAGGACCCCTAGAACCTATACCCCACCTCAGCCCCCGCTGCCAACCAGGACACCCTCTACACAGATTCTCCCTTGTCCTATGCCTGAGTCAGCTCCAGCTGCCCTGCTAGGGTGCCCCCTATGCAGAGAGCCCCAAGATACCCTGGCTTGCACCCACTTTGGGCTCAGCTATCCTGCCAGGGCACCCTCTGTGTGAACAGCCCAGACACTACCCAACCCACACCCACTTGAGTTTTAGCTGTCCTTCCAGGACACCCTCTGCACAGAGAGCCTTGGGGCTCCCTGGTTGGTACCTACTTCAGCTTCAGCTGTCCTGCCAGAGCACTCTGCATGGAGAGCCCCAAGAGTGCCCTGGCTTATGCCCATTTCAGCTCCAACCACCCACCAGGGCATCCCCAGCACAGAGTGCCCCAGGACCCCCAGCCTACACCAGCCATAGCTCAAGCCAGCCAGTCAGCCAAAGTCACTGGGCATACACAGTCTACCGGGGACAACCATACACAAGACTATTCTTCCAAGTTTAGGAGAAGTAGCAACACTGCCTAATTCATAGAAACAAATACAGAAAGTCAAGTAAAATGAGGAGACATTGGAATACGTTTCAAATGAAAGAACATGACAAAACCTCAGAAAAAGAACTACATGAAATGGAGATATGCAATGTGCCTGACAAAGAGTTTAAAGTAATGACCATAAAGATGCTCACTGTACTGAACAGAAGAGTGGAAGAACTCAATGGGAATTTTAACAAAGAGATAGAAAATCTTAAAAAAGAATAAAATCAGAGTTGAAGAATACAATCAATGAAACAAAAATACACTAGAGAGAATTGACAATAGATTAGCAGATGCAGAGGAATGGAGTGATATGGAACATAGGATAATGGAAAGCACCCACACAGAACATCAAAAAGAAAAAAAGAATTTCTAAAAGAAAAACTGGGGATAGGTTAAGGGATTTCTTGGAAAACATCAAGAGAACATTCACATTATAGGGGTCCCAGAAAGAGAAAAGAAAAAGGGACAGAAATCTTAGAGAAATAATAGCTGAAAATGTCCCTATCCTGGGGAAGGAAACAGATATCCAGGTTCAGGAAGCACAGAGAGTTCCAAACAAGATGAACCCAAAGAGTTCCACACCACAACATACGATAATTAAAATGCCAAAGACTAAGGATAAAGAGAGGGGCACCTCGGTAGTTCAGTAGGTGAAGCATCCCACTTTGGCTCAGGTCATGATCTCATAGTTCATGGGTTTGAGCCCCCGTGTCGGGCTCTGTGCTGACACCTCAGAACCTGGAGCCTGCTTCAGATTTTGTGTCTTCCTCTCTCTCTGTCTCTCCCCCACTTGCAGTCTGTCTCTTTCTCTCTCAAAAATAAGTAACATTAAAATTTTTTTTTCTCAAGAAAGCTAAAGAGAGATTTTTAAATGCAGCAAGAGATAAGCAAATAGTTAGGTAGAAAGGAAACCCCATAAGATTATCAGCTAATTTTTTCAGCAGAAATTTTTCAGGCCATACAGAAGTGGCATGATATATTCCAAGTGCAGAAAGGAAAAAACTCTACAACCAAGAATACTCTATGCAGCAAGATTATCATTCAGAATGAAGGAGAGGGGTGTCTGGGTAGCTCAGTCAGTTAAGCATCTGACTTGATTTTGGCTCAGGTCATGATCCCAGTCCTGAGATGGAGCCCTGAGTCAGGCTCCACATTTTCTCTCTGTCCTTCCCTGCTCACACACTCTCGCTCTTCCTCCAAAACAAACAAACAAACAAACAACAAAAAAACAAAAACAAAAAACCAAAACAAAAACAAAAACAAAAAAACCCTGACAGAATAAAGGAGAGGTAAAGAGTTTGCAAGGCAAACAAAAGTTAAAGGAGTTCATCACCACTGCATTGGTCTTATAAGACCCTGCGTCAGGCTCTGTGCTGACAGCTCAGAGCCTGGAGCCTGCTTCGGATTCTGTGTCTCCCTCTCTCTCTGCCCCTCTCCTGCTCACATTCTCTCTCTCTCTCTCTCTCTCTCTCTCTCTCTCTCTCTCTCTCAAAAATAAATAAATATTTAAAAAATTTTAATGTGGAGGCAGAGAATAAAAAGGTTCTTTTAGAATGACCATCAACTTAATATAAACCGCTATGTACTTAGGATATTATATATGATCTCATGGTAACCACAAACACAAAACCTATAACAGATACACACATACACACGCACACACAAAAGGAGAGCCAAGCATACCACCAAATCACAAGGGAAAAGAGCAAGAGAAGAAATAGAACTACAAAAACAACCAGAAAACAGATGACAAAATGGCAATAAGTACATACCTATTGATAATTACTTTAAATGTAAATGATCTGAATGTTCTAGTCACAAGACATAGGATGGCAGAATGGATGAAAAAAAAACAAGACTCATCTGTATGCTGCCTGCAAGAGATTCATTTCTGACTTAAAGGCACAAGCAGAGTGTAAAATGAAAGTATGGAAAAAGGTATCCCATGCAAATGGAAGTAGGGGGAAAAAAAGCCGGCTTAGCAATACTTATATCAGACAAAATAGACTTTAAAACAAAGACTGAAATAAGAATCAAAGAAAGGCACTACACAATGATAAAGGGACCAATCCAATTAGAGGAATTAACAACTGTAAATATCTATGCACCCAACATTGAAACACCTAAATATGCAAAGCAAATATTAAGAGACATCAAAGGAGAAATTGACAGTAATACAATAATAATGAAACTTTAACACTTTACTTACATCAATAGATGGATCATCCAGTCATAAAATCAATACAGACACAGTGTTTTTAAAGGACACATTAGACAAAATGGACTCAAAAAGTAAATATAGAACATTCCATCCATGAACAGAATGCACATTCTTTCCAACTGCACATAGAACATTCTCCAGGGTAGATCACAAGTTAGGCTACAAAACAAGTCTCAATAAATTTAAGAAGACTAAAATCATATCATGTATCTTTTCCAACCACAATGATATGAAACTAGAAATCACAAGAAAAAACTGGAAACACAAGGAGGCTAAACAACATGCTACTAAACAACCAATGGGTCAATGAAATCAAAAAATGAAATAAATGAAATGAAAATGAAAATAAAAGCACAACAGTCCAAAATCTTTGGAAAACAGCAGAAACAATTCTAAGAGGGAAATTTATACCAATACAGACCTACCTCAAGAAACAAGAAAAAGTTCGAATAAACAATCTAAACTTACACTTAAAGGAACTAGTAAAGAACAAAGCCCAAGATTAGAAGGAAGGAAATAGTAAGGTTCAGAGCAGAAGTAAATGACAAAGACTAAAAAAACAAAAGATCAATAAAACCAAAAGCTGGTTCTTTGAAAAGATAAACAAAATTTATAGACCTATATCCAGACTTAAAGAAAAAAAGAAGACCCAAATAAATAAAATCAGAAACGAAAGAGTAGAAGTAACAACTGACACCACAGAAATACAAAGGATTGTAAGAGACTACTATGAACAATTATATGTCAAAAAATTGGACAACCTCGAAGAAGAAATTAATAAATTCCTAGAAACATCCAATCTTCCAAAAATTAATGAGGAAGACCTAGAAAATCTGAACAGACCAATTATTTTAACAAAATTGAATCAGTAATCAAAAAATTCCCAACAAACAAAAGTCTAGGACCAGATGGCTTTGCAGGTGAATTCTATCAAAGATTTATAGAGGCATTAACACCTATCCTTCTCAAACTATACCAAAACGCTGAAAAGAAAGGAATGCTTACAAGCTCATTCTATGAGGCCAGCATTACCCTGGATACCAAAACCAGACAAAGATACTACAAGAAAGAAAGAAAGAAAGAAGGAAAGAAGAAAAGAAAGAAAGAAAGAAAGAAAGAAAGAAAGAAAGAAAGAAAGAAAGAAAAGGAAAGAAGAGAAAAGAAGAAAAAAGAAAAGAAGAGAAATACAGGTCAGTATCCCTGATGAACATAGATGCAAAAACCCTCAACCAACTATCACCAAGCCAAATTCAACAGTACATTAAAAAACCACTCACCATGATCAAGTGGGATTTATTCCAGGGATGCAAAGATGTTTCAATATCCAAAAATCAAACCACATTAAAAAATAAAGGATAAAAATCTTATGATCATCTCAATAGATGCAGAAAAAGCACATGACAAAATTCAACATCCACTCATGATAAAAACTCTCAACAAAATGGTTGAAAATAAAAGGAACATAATAAATGCTTTATATGACAAACCCACAGCTAACACCATACTCAATGGCAAAAAACTGAGAGCTTTTCCTTTAAGATCAGGAACAAGACAAGGATGTCTACTCTCACCACTTTCATTCAACACAGTCGTGGAAGTCCTAGCCACAGTAATCAGAGAACAAAAAGAAAAGAAATAAAAAGCATCCAAATTGGCAATGAAGAAATTAAACTGTCACTATTGATAGATAACATAATAGTACTATACATAGAAAACCCTAAAGACTCCACCAAAAAACACTATTAAAAGTAATAAATGAATTCAGTCAAGTTGCCAGATACACAGTGAATATACAGAAATCTGTTGTGTTTCTATACACTAATAACAAACCATCAGAAGAGAAAATAAGAAACAATTCAATTTACAAATGAACCAAAAAGAATAAAATATCTATCAGTAAACTTAACCAAGGGGGTGAGAGACCTATACTCTGAAAACTATAACTCTAAACATTGATGAAAGAAATTGAAGACAACACAAACAAATGAAAAGATATTCTATGTTCATTGATTAGAAGAATTACTGTTGCTAAAATGTCCATAGTACCCAGAGCAAAGTCATGCCTATAAAAATACAAAACACAGAATGAGAACAAACAATACTAAAATTTGTATGGAACCACAAAAAACCCTGAATAACCAAAGCTATCTTGAGAAAGAACAAGCTCAAGGTATCACAATTGTAAATTTCAGGATATACTACAAAACTATAATATCAAAACAGTATGTTACTAACACAAAAATAGATACCTAAATCATTAGAACAGAATAAAAAGCCTGGAAATAAATCCAAGCTTATATGGTCAATTAATCTAGGACAAAGGAGGCAAGAATATATAATGGGCAAAAGACAGTTCTTCAACAAATGGCTTTGGAAAAACTGGTAAGCTACATGCAAAAGAATGAAAGTGGGATACTTTCTTATACCATACACAAAAGTCAACTTGGAATGGATAAAAGACCTAAACGTAAGACCTGAAACCATAATATTCCTAGAAGAAAACATAGGTAGCAATCACTTTAATATCAGCCTTCGCAACTTATTTATGGCTACATCTTCTCAGGTGAGG
Source organism: Panthera uncia (assembly GCF_023721935.1). Classification (NCBI taxonomy): domain Eukaryota; kingdom Metazoa; phylum Chordata; class Mammalia; order Carnivora; family Felidae; genus Panthera; species Panthera uncia. The sequence continues at coordinate 64,273,056 of NW_026057578.1, forward strand.
CAAACAAAAGCAAAAATAAATACTGAGACTACACCAAAATAAAAGCTTTTGCACAGCAAAGGAGAATGTCAACAAAATGAAAAGGGAACCTACTGAATGAGAGAAGATATTGCAAACGATATATCCAATAAAAGGTTGATATCAAAAATATATGAAGAATTTATACAACTCAACACACACATAGACACACACACACACACACACACACACACACAAATAATAATGATAATAATAATCCAATTAAAAAATAGGCAGAGGAATTTAACAGACATTTTTCCAAAGAAGACATACAGATGGCCAACAGATACATGAAAAGATGCTCAATGTCACTCATCAGGGAAATGCAAGTCAAAACCATAAAGAGATATCACTTTACACCTGTTAGAATAGCTAGAATCAAAAAGACAAGAAAGAACAAGTTGTTGGTAAGGATGTAGAGAAAAAGGAACCCTTGTGCATGCACTGTTGGTGGGAGCGTAAATTGATGTGGGAAACAGTATGGAGTTTCCTCAAAAATACAAAACAGAAATAGCATATGATTCAGTAATGCCACTACTAGGGATTTATCCAAAGAAAACCAAAACTAATTTAAAAAATATATACACCCCCATGTTTATTGCAACATTATTTACAATAATCAAGATATGGAAGCTGTCCAAGTATCCTTCAATAGATGAATGGATGAAGATTTAGTGTGTGTGTGTGTGTGTGTGTGTGTGTGTGTGTGTGTACACATATACAGATATTCTATAATGGAGTATGATTCAACCATTAAAAAAAAAGGATGAGATCTTGCCATTGCAACAACATGGAATGAACGTCAACGGTATTATGCTAAGTGACATAAGTCAGACAGAGTAAGGTAAGTATCATATGATCTCACTTATATGTAGAATCTAAAAGGCAAAACAAACAAAAGCAGAAATAGACCTAGAGCAAATGATAGTTGCCAGAAAGAGGGGGCGGGGGGTGCAGGTATGGGCAAGATGAGTAAATAGGTGTGGGAGATACAGGCTTCCAGTTATGGAATAACATACAGCATAGGGAATATAGTTAATGGTACTGTAATACCATTGTGTGGGGACAGATGGCAGCTGCACTTGTGGTGAGCATAGCATAATGTGTAGACTTGCTGACCCACTATGTTGTACATCCGAAACCAATGTAATCTTGTATATCAACTACACTTCAGTAAAAAAAAAAGAAAGAAATCTGTTGTGTTTCTATATACAACAATTACTATTATCGTTATACAATAACAGAGAAATTTAAAAAACAATTAAAATTAAAATAATTAAAATTAAAAAATAATCCCATTTTCAATTACATCAAAAAGAATACAATACCTAGGAATAAATTTAATCCAGGAGGTTAAACACCACTACTCTAAAAACTAGAAGACATTGATGAAAGAAAGTGAAGATGACACAAATAAATGAAAAGATATTCCATGCTCATGGAGTAGAAGAATTTGTATTGTTAAAATGTCCATATACCCAAAGCAACCTACAGATTCAATGAAATCCCTATCAAAATACCAATAGCACTCTCCAAAGAACTATAACAAATAATCCTAAAATTTCTATGGAACCACAAAAGACTCTGAATAGCCAAAGTAATCTTGAGAAAAAAGAACACAGCTGGAGGTATCAAGGGACCCTGATTTTAAACTACACTCAAACTACAGTAATCAAAATAGGATGATACTGGCACAAAAATAGAAACATAGATCAATGGGACAGAGTAGAAAGCCCAGAAATAAACCCACACTTCTATGGTCAATTATCTATGACAAAGGAGGCAAGCATATACAATGGGGAAAAGACCATCTCTTCAATAAATGGTGTTGGAAAAACTGGACAGGTACATGCAAAAGAATGAAACAGGACAACTTTCTTACACCATATATAAAAATAAACTCAAAATGGACCAAAGACCTGAATGTAAGATCTGAAACCATAAAACTCCTCAAAGAAAACATAGGCAGTAAACTCTTGAGTGTCAGTCTTAGCAATAATTTTTTGGATCTATCTCCTCGTGCAAGAGCAAAAGCAAAAATAAATAAATAGAACTAGATTAAACTAAAAAGCTTTTTGTACAATGAAGGAAACCATCGACATGAAATGCAGCCTACTGAATGGAAGAAGATATTTGCAAATGATACATTCAATAAGGAATTAATATGCAAACTATATAAAGAACTTCTACAACTCAACACCAAAAGAACCACAAACAATTTAAACACTGGGCAGAGAGCCTGAACAGACATTTTCCAAAGGAGACATACAGATAACGAAATGATGCCCAACATCACTCATCATCAGAGAAATGCAAAAGAAAATCACAATGATATATCACGGTACACGGTTGGTATGGCTATCATCAAAAAGACAAGAAATATCCAGTGTTGGTGAGGATGAGGAGTAAAGGGAAACTTTGTGCTCTGTCAGTGGGAATGTAAATTGGCACAGCCACTGTGAAAACAGTATGGCTGTTCCTCAAAAAATTAAAAATGGAACTCTCATATGACACCACCACAATTCCACTTCTGGGTATTTATGTCAAGTGAAGAGGCCCCAGGGTGGCTCAGTCCATCATCAGACTCTTGATTTTGGCTCAGATCATGATCTCATGGTTCGTGAGATGGAGCCCCACTTCAGGCTCTGTGCTGATTGCATAGAACATGCTTGGGATTCCGTCTTCTTTCTCCTTCTCTCTCTGACCCTTCCCCACTTGCTCACGCGCTCTCTCTCTCTCTCTCTCGCTCAAAGTAAACATTAAAAAAAATAAAAATAAAAAACAAAGTGAAAATACCAATTGGAAAAGATATATATGCACCCCTATATTCATTACAGCATTATTTACAATAACCAAGATATGGAAGTAACTTAAGTGTCCACTGACGGATGGATAAAGAAGATTTGCTATACACACACACACACAAAGATTTATTTTATATATATACATGTATATGTATATATATACATATACACACACACACATATACACATATGCATACATACACACACATTACTCAGCCATAAAACAATAAAATTTTACCATTTGCAACAACATGGATGGACATGAAGGGTATTATGCTAAGTGAAATAAGTCAGAGAAAGACAAACACCATATGATTTCACTTATATGGGGGATATAAAAAAAACAAAACAAATGAATAAAACAGAAACAGAGTCACATAGATAACACACCAGTGGTTGCAAGAGGGGAAAGTGGTAGAGGGATGGGCAAAATAGGTGAAGGGGGTTAAGAGGTACAAACGTCCAGTTATAAGTCATGGGCATGTAAAGAAAACATAGCCAATTAATATTGTAATAAGTATGTGTGATGATAGATGGTAACTAGACATATTATGGTGATCATGGGGCGCCTGGGTGGCGCAGTTGGTTAAGCGTCCGACTTCAGCCAGGTCGCGATCTCGCGGTCCGTGAGTTCGAGCCCCGCGTCAGGCTCTGGGCTGATGGCTCGGAGCCTGGAGCCTGTTTCCGATTCTGTTTCCGATTCTGTGTCTCCCTCTCTCTCTGCCCCTCCCCCGTTCATGCTCTGTCTCTCTCTGTCCCAAAAATAAATAAAAAACGTTGAAAAAAATATAAAAAAAAAAATAGACATATTATGGTGATCATTTCATAATGTATATAAATGTTGAATCACTATGTCATACACCTGAAACTAATATAATACTGTATGTCAACTATACTTCCATTTTAAAAAGTAAAACATGAGTCAAGTTTTCACACTATCACTATTCCGAGTCACCATTGCACTGGAGGTACTAAGCAAGTATGTAAGTCAGTAATGACTGGAAAACAAGAAATATTATTTGCAGATGATATAATTGTGTGCATGAAAAAATCCAAAGGCATCTACAGGCATATCATTGCAATTTATAAGTAAGTTGGGCAAGAATGCTGCCACAGAGTCAACAAACAAGTTTCATCTATATTTCTATATATAAGCAAGAAACAGAAAATAAAAAATTTTAAATACCATATCCGGTAGCAAGAAGAAATATGAAATTTCTGGGATGAAACACAAGTTCCACACAGTAAGACTTCCACACAGTAAAGTATAAAATAGAAAAAGATGAAAACAAAGGAAAGGTTTTACCACATCGTGGTTTGATGACAATATTGAAAAGATTATTTCCCCCCATATTGATCTATAGATTCAATGCAATCCCAGTCAAAATCCCAACAATCTTTTTTTTTTTTTAAACAAAGAATCAACTTTATTGGACATCCAAGTACAGTTTCTCTTTTTGCCCTTCCTAGTGACCTTGGCCAGTGTGAGCCCTGGAGCTGTTGCCTGATACACAGTGGAGGAGATCTTGTCGACATAGCACAGGCCAACCCTGGAGAAGACGAAGCAGGTGGTGACACAGACTCAGTGGATGAGGCTAGATGCAGAGAGAGCCAACAGGAGGCAGAGAGGAATCTCAGGGAGGATCTTTGCTTGGAATCTTTGCCAAAGACAAGATTTTCCAGATTACTGAAGGCAGTAAGAGAGAAGATGAAAAGGCCAGAGCCCAGCAGGGTGCCCTGGATGGTGAGTCACTCAGTGGAGGCCAGCTGAGGGCTGTACATCTGCATTTCCATGAAGAGCAGCAGTGAAGGCAGGAGGAAGGAGAGTGCGAGCGAGGCTGTCCTACAGCCATCATGTCCTGCCCTTGGGCCTAGTCAGTGCCTCAGGCCAAGAAAGAGGGGAGCCCAACCGAAGCAGTTGGCTCAAAATCCCAACAGTCTTGCAACAAGGGCAGACAACTCTTGCAAGAGGTTTGGTTGTATGGGGGGGGGGGGGGGGGAGGGTAAAAAATAGGGTGATAGCTATAATAGGTCATGGGATCAAGGAAGGAGGGATTTGGTTTTTTTTTTTTCTTAAGATAGGAGAAAATTAAAAATGCTTACAAAAGTGAGAAATGATCGATAATTGGTGCAAGGGGTAAAAGCCAAGCAAAGAGGAATGGATGGCTTTAGAAAGAAAAGGGAGCACCTTGTTTATAAGAATAGAAAGGGGAAGGGGGGGGTAAAAATACTAATTGGTTTGTAGATTTGGTGTGGGAATTGAATTTTCCTAGCAATATCAGAGATGCTGAAGAGTGAAATGGAATTTTGCAAAAATAAAGGGTTTTAAAAGTAGTCCTTGTGGGATGTGAGAGAATGAGTTGACAAGAGAAATGTAGTACAACTAACTGCTGACCAGTCCCAAGAGTCTACTTGAGATTGGAAAGCATGAGTGTACAAAGACAGTGGACAGTAAAACTGACCCAGGTGGGGTTTTAGGGTTCTGCAATGACAGGTGGGAGTGTCTAAGCTGGATTAAAAGCACATGAGGAATGGGGATGCTGGTGAGCTGGAAGGTAGGAAAGAAATCAATGAAAAGTGAATGTCCCACAGAAAACCATGTCTTTTCATCTTTCTCACTTAATGCTGTACCTTTCATAGCTTATCTCCCTCAGAGCAATGGGGATCTACAAGAGAGATGAAGAAGGCTCCTGGGGACACAGCCAGGGGTAAAAATGTCACCAGAGAAACACTGGTCCCATCAGGACAGCTTCAGCTTAAGCAACAAGTAACCTTGACTAACAATGCCTTAAAATAAGATCCAGACACAGAGCAAAGTGCAGGACTGGCTCATTCAGACAACCACTGAGGACCCCGGTTCTCTCCATCCCTCACCTTGTCCTCAGACGACCTCCCTTGTGGTACCACATGACCATGTCTCAGTCAACTCTGTGTTCACAGTGTCCAACACATAGCAGGTTCTCCAAGTGTCCTTGGAGAATGAATGAATGAGTGAATGGGTTTATTTCATGGTTTTTCATAGACTTAGAAGTCCCATGAGACTGACAAAGTAAGGATTTTAAAGCCTTGGTTCATATCCTCAGAAACCCCTGGACACAAAGATGATGGAACTCCCTCAAAAAATTGTCTAAGTCTAGGCAAAGCACAATCCTGTGGCCTGGGTCACAATGGGGCTTGGGAAAGAGCCAAACCGGTCTCTTTAAGTAGATGTCTTCCATCTCCTGAGCTCCCTCCTGTTATGAACCCCCTTGTGCACCAGCCCCAACCCTTGGATCCCCAGCAAGTCCCCTCCTTCTCATGTCCTGGAGCAAGTGTATTATTATGTCCCTGTATTATTATGTCCTCATCTGTTCACACCTGCCTGTCCACCTGTACTGAAGGTCTCCAGAGCACAGGGGCTGCAGCTTATACATCACTTCTTATTTTACACACCTTACTGACCTCTGCACTTGAGTCTGGACTCCCTGATGATCTCCCTGGTGACCTTAAGTGAAGCCTCGTTGAAGTCAAGTCTCATAATTTATAAAATTTTCCCTACAGTCCCATCCAGCTCACAACTCTGGTTCTTTTTTGAATAGTTTTTTGTGGCCCTTTTAAAGACAGAAGGGGCGCCTGGGTGGCTCAGTCGGTTAAGCGTCCAACTCTTGATTTCGGCCCCAGGTCATGATTTCATAGTTCATAAGTTCGAACCCCGTGTCAGGCTCTGAGCTGACATCATGGAGCCTGCTTGGGATGCTCTCTCCCTCTCTCTCTCTCCCTCCCCCGCTCATGTGCACTCTTTCAAAATAAATGAACTTTATAAAGATGAATAAAGATATAATGAAAAACAGAAAACACGATTGCCAAGTAGCATAGCATTAATTTTGATAGAAAAGATTACAGGAAAAATTCAAAAGAGTATAATGAGGGACTAACAGTGAGAAAGGGAGGAAACACCAGAGGCAAGGGAGGGGGCTCAAGCCAAGGTGATAAATGTCCTTAGCCTGGCAGCTCCATGGATGTTGTATGCAGAAACCAGAAACCCACGAGGCTTCTTGGAACCAGAACTCCAAGTGCAGGGCTATGAAATTGTGGGGGTCAGTGGAGATGAACCCTGGACAAAGTGCCCCTTCAACTCCTTAGTGGGCCAATAGAAACCTAATCTGAACTGAGTATAATGTAATGTTCTCTAATAACCACATTACAAAAAGTAAAAAGAAACGGGTGAGATTAATTTCAATGTTTTAGTTAACTCAGTTTATCAGAAACATTAAAAACTTATTACATATTGAAATGATCAACTATTAATAAGGTACTTTACATTCTTTTACACTAAGACTTTAACATTTAGTGTGTATTTTACTTTTAATCTCTATTCGAACTAGCCGTATATCAAGTGCTCAATAGCCATGTAGATAGCCCATGTCTACACGATGTGGAATTTGAGATGCAAGGGTTCAGCCATACACTAAATGTCAGGCACAGTTATAGATTCTGAGGATAAATCATGAAAGGCCCCTTTTCTTATGAAATGGACATTTCCATGGGAGACACAGGGCATGGACAGATTTCCTTTTAAGTTTACTTCAGCTGGTAACAAGTGCTGTGAAAAAGGGGAAACAGAGTAACCTGACAGAAAGCAACTGATGAGGAAAAGGTAGAAACAACTTCAGATAAAACAGGCAGAGGGTCAGAAGGTGAAATCTGAGCACAGATCTGCAAAAGCAAAAAGGAGACAGTCAAGTGAAGACATGAGCATGAGGCATTCCAAGCCAATGAGTCAGTGCAAATGCCCTGCGGTCAGGATGAGCTTGTCTGAGCTTGCACAGCAGAAAGAAAGCCAATGTGGCAGGAGTGTTGGAATGAAGGAAATAGTGATAAGGGAGACTTCAGGGAGGCAGGTAGCCAGCGACCAGACCATGTGGAGCAGTAGCTCTCAATTCTGACTGCAATAGAGAAACAGCTCTACAGCTTGTAGAAAATATTCATGCCCAGCTGCCCATGTGCTCACTTTGAGGTTCTGATTCAATTAGTCTATGGAAAGCCAAGAATCAGGACTTTTAAAAACCACTCCAGGTGATTCTAAAGTGTAGGCAGTGTTGAGAGCCACTGAGGTACCGTCCTGAAGAGGGTTTGCATTTATTTTAAATGCAGTAGGAAGGCATGGATGGGTTTAGGGAAAGGTGTGACATGATCTGATTGGCCTTTTAAGGGCTGGTGCTTTGTGGAAAACAGACTATAGAGAGGTGACAGCAGAGGCAGGAGCCCTAGTTAGGTCCTACCAGTGAGAGAGAGTACGGAGAATCAGGACGTATACTGCGCACAGGCTGAGGAAGGGCGCTGCTCCTCAGAAAGGTGAAAGGGGACATTTACTCTGAACCTTCACATTACATTTGCAAGGTGGACTTAGTTTGGTGAGACCATTTAATGCTCCCTTGGATATCTAATCTATGCGTGGGCCCCAGAGCTGACCTTACAGCACCGTTGCTGGCTCCCTCTGTTCCTCCACTCCCCCAAGGCTCTTTTGACCCTATCTCTGCTGCATTTGAAGGACACAGGACCGGGCTGTTGGTCAGTGCTGGGCCAATAAGGGAACACTGTCATAAAGCTGGAGAAGCTGGGAGGCTGTGTGCTCAGGGCACCCTGGAACTGTCTGCTGCCACATTTCCTCCATGAAGAGTGAGCATGACACAGACACACAGAGAACCACAGAGAGAAGCCTCCTAGAGGCCTTGGAACCCCCTGCTTCCGGCTGTTCCTGAGGACCAGCCATGAGCCTGCCCTTCCTGAGGCTATGGGAGTGACTCTTAAGGAGGTGAAATTCACACGGCATAAAAGCAACCACTTTAAAGTGTACAATTTAAGGACCCCTGGGTGTCTCTGTCCACGGAGTGTCCCGATTCTTGATTTTGGCTCAGGTCATGATCCCATGAGCCCGAGGTTGAGCTCCGTGCTGAGCATGGAGACTGCTTAAGATTTTCTCCCTCTGCCTCTCTACCCAACTCGCACACACTCTCTCAAAAAGGAAGGAAGGAAGGGAAAGAGGGAGGGAAAGAGGGAGGGAAAGAGAGAGAGAAAGAGAGAGAGAAGGAAAGAAAGAGAAAAAGAAAGAAAGAGAAAGGAAGAAAAGAAAAAGAAAAGAAAGAACAATTTAGTGGCATTTAGCACACTTACAGTGTTGTGCAACCACTACTGCTCATTCCAAACACACTTGCATCATCCCAAGAGAAAACTCCATACCATTAAGCAGTCACTCTCTATCCTCCCTGCTACCCCCTAGCAACCACTAGTCTGTTTTCTGCCTCTATGGATTTACCTGTTCTGGACATTTCCTATAAACAGACCTACAACATGTTGACTTTTGTCTCTGGCTTCTTCACTGAGCATAAGGTCTTCAAGTTTCATCCTTGAAGCCTGTATCAGAATTTCGTTTTGTGGCTGGACCATATTCCATGGTATACATATACCACATTTGGTTTATCCAGTCACCCACTGGTGGACGTTTGAGTCGTTCCCACCTTTTGGCTACTGCGGGTAGTGCTGCCACGAGTGTGCACGTGCAAGTTTTTGAATCTATTTTCATTTGGGGGATGGGCATACACTTTAGGCTAGAATTGCTGAGTCATACAGGAATTCTTTTCAACTTTTTGAGGAACCACCAATAGTATCTTCTTTTTACTGAAAGTTGCACACATCGTATTTCTGTCACTTTCATCAGGAAGAGTCCTGCTGTTAGGGGCTCAAACCAGATTTCTGGTCCGCTCAGCAATTCCTTTGGAAATACCTGGTCCAACCCACCCAAACAGCAGGAGCAGGACAGGACAGGGCCAGTTATATCGCCTTGTCCTGATTCGCCCTGAGCTCTACCCTACCTGCCCCCTCTTTACCACCCCGTCCCACTGGCTCCAAGGACACTCATCCTCCCCCCTGTGCTGGCTCAGGCTCCTGGCCCTTCTTGGCTTCTAGCTGTCCCCACTAACTGCCACACCCATTTCCATCTCTGTGTGTCCTCCTCTGTCTCCATAGCATACCTCTTACCTGCAGCCCATTCCAGGTCCCCATAAAGCCTTCCACCCCTGCCCTATGGCCCCTGGTGCTCCCATCCTCCTGGGCACACCCATAGCTCTTACCAAAGGCTTCTGCCCCATTTAGCCCCTGGCTTTGCTGTTTCTGCCTACCGTCCCTATAATCTCAGGTGTCAGACAGTGACCCCTCCCACCCCTTTCTCTGCGTGCTCCACAGCCTACAGGAGGGCAGGCACCCGGCATAGCACATACAGATGGCTGAAATGAAGCAGGAAACTGACGGATGCAATAAACCTCCACCTCGGAAGCACAGGTCTGATCATGGTAAAGTCCTGCCCCTTTATGGCCTTTGTAAAACAGAAATGATATTTTTCAGTGCATACTACTCATAGGCAGAGGTACTTCAAGCATCCAAGGTGATAAAAGGCAAGGACAGTAAATAGTTGTTTTTGAGCACATTTTACAAATGAGACATAGGGGCTGAAAGATGAGGAAACTACCCGAGGTCAACTTGCTGTCAGTGCTAATGTTAGGTTTGGGTCCAGACCAGGCTAACTCCAAATTCTAGATTCCATTTACCACATGAAGCTGAAATTGCAACATATTCGACTATATACTAGCAAGATGGCAGGGAAAGAATTACATTCATTAATTAACATTGTACCTCCTACAGGAAAGTACACACTAGTGGAAGTATTTTGAAGATCAAGTTGAAAGCTCCTAAAAGTGTTCTTATGACTTGATCTTGATGAATTCCTTTTCAGGAAATCAGTTTTGTAATAGAAAAAGGTGCATTCCCAGGGGATACATTGCTGCATCATTTGTAACAGCAATTCATTGGGAGTAATCTCAACGTCCAAACATAGGAGCCTAGTTAAGAAGACCATGGTGTGGAGTCAAAGGACTAATGGAGAGCAATGGTTCTCAACTGGAAACAATTTTTCCCCGCCCAGGGACATTTGGCAGTGTCTGAAGACATTTTTGGTGGTCCTAATGGGAGAGAGGGAAGGGAATGAGTTCTATAGGTACCTAAGGGCACCCCTCTAGCCAGAGGAGTGGCTAAACTGGCCACAATGCATAGGACAGGCCCCCAAATGTCAATAGGGCAGAGGTTGAGAAACTCTGTTATACAGAAATCATGATTGATATAAAGACTCTATTTTATGTTAAGAGAAAAAAATAGAAATCTAAACTTGGGGTATGCCATGATTTTCATCATGGAATACTATCTTGCATAGCAGGGAACACTACGAGAAAAGATGGAAAACAGAAAAACTACTTTGGCAGAAATAGAGATAAATCTTACTCTCCGGAAGGTTCTCTTGAGCCATGTCACGTTATTTTTTGCACTAAGCAAACGTCGGAAAAAAACACTGAAGCACAACTTGCTACACACAGCAGTTGCAGTCATTATCATCTAGATCTAACATTGTGTAGAGCACATGTTTTGTGCTTCAACACTTTTGGAAAGAAGGGAGGGTTTTTAACGAAAGCCATGTGAACAGATTGGATCAAAAGTGATATTTTTAGAAAATCGCCCAAATGTTGTAATCCACTGTTTGATCTGGACTCCTTCTGATGCAAGGGACAGAAACCAAACTGAAACCAGTTTACACCCAAAAGAGAAATACGTTGGTACATGTGACACAGAAAAAGGACATAGGTCTGGCAGGAGGTCAGATGGATCCAAGAGCTCAAACCATGTTATCTTCAACCCAGGATGCTCTGATGAGTCCATCTTTCACTCTCAAGCTACCACCACATATCCATTCTCTGAGTGTGGCCCTCATCCTCTGCTGCATACAACCTCCTCGTGGGGATGGGGGACAGGAGAGGCACATCAGGCCCTGGGCTTAATATCATTCTGAGTGTCCATCTAGGAGTCCAGAACAAGAGAAAATTATCTCCGCTTCATCAGAGAAAAACCTCAAGGAAAGTTTCTGACTGGCTTTGTTTGGGCCACACACTTATCCATTGTCTAATTGTCACGGTTCAATGTGGTTAACAGAGAGGAAGAGCAGAACTGGCAGGAAAGGGGGTTAGACAAAAACGACAAATGTCCACTATCCCTATGAATTGGCAAACATTTGGGTATTTGAAAACATCTGGTGACACAGACATAGGAGTGAGGTAGGAGGTCACAGTCCAAAAGATACAAAATGTTTTAGGTTTCACATTATCAAACCATAACATTGTGGTGGATTGCCCTTTTCTGCAACAAAACATGTAGGATTGTGGAATCATAGAGCTGAAAGTGGCCTTAAAGAGTGTCTTGATCAGGGGTGCCTGGTTTAGCATCTGACTTTGGCTCAGGTCATGATCTCATAGTTCATGTGCTTGAACCCCGTGTCAGGCTCTGTGCTGACAGCGCGGAGCCTGTAGCCTGCTTTGGATTCTGTGTCTCCCTCTCGCTCTTTCCCTCCCCTCCTCATGCTCTGTCTCTCTCAAAAATAAAAAAACTTAAAAAAAAATTTTTTTAAGGAGTGTCTTGATCAACCACTTCATTCTTGCAGATATAAGGTAACCTAATAAACACATCTTTTTTTTAGAAGCCTACAGCATCCTAGTTGTAGGTTAGGGTCCCGACACCTGGAAGAGAGGGAGAAGCCATGCTTGTCATCCAGGTTAGACCTCCATGGTGAAACAGCACAATGAAGGTGAACTTTGGCCTTGAAGGATATTCATTGAACTGGATCTCAGGATAGACCCAGTGAATCAACTGAAAAAGACATTGTTGAAAGCAATGGCTTTCAAAGCTTTTTTGATGTAAACTCAACAACAACAAAAAATACGTTTTACATTGCAATTCTGCATACATATAACACATACACATACATAACAGAGACAGTAGTTTGATGAAACTTAGCCTTATTGTACGTGATGCAATCTGATACTCTTCACCCCATTCTATTGTATTTCATGTTTTAAAATACATCTTTGATGACCCATGAAAATGCTTTCAAGTCAAGACCCACTAATTATTTGAGACCAGCAATTAGGAACATTTATTAAGAGAGGAAAAATGAGGCAGCTCTTCCTGCCCATGGGTCCTGTCCCTATGCTTTAATAAAATCACCTTTTTGGGGTGCCTGGGTGGCTCAGTTGGTTAAGAGTCTGACTCTTGATTTCAACTCAGGTCATGATCTCACAGTTCATGAATTTGAGCCCTGCATTGGGCTCTGCTGATGAGGCAGGGCCTGTTTGGAGTTCTGTCTCCCTCTCTCTCTGTCCCACCCCTGCTTGCTCTCCATCTCTCTCAAAATAAAATAAGCTTTAAAGAGAGAGAGAGAGAGAGAGAGAGAGAGAGAGAGAGAGGAAAAGTGAGAAGACATGAATAGACATTTTTCCAAAGAAGACATACAGATAGCCAATGGAGACATGAAAAGATGCTCAGTATCATTGATCATCAGGGAAATGCCAATCAAAACCACAATGAAATAATAGCTCACACATGTCAGAATGGCTAATAACAACGCCAGAACCAACAGGTGTTAGCAAGGATGTGGGGAAAGGAGAATCCCCTTGTGGTGGGAATGCAAATGGGTACAGCCACAATGGAAAACAGTATGAAATTTCCTCAAAAAGTTAAAAATAGAACTACCCTACCATCAAGCAATTGCAGTACTGGATATTTATCCAAAGAATACAAAAACACTAATTCAATGGGATACATGCACCCCAATCTTTATAGCAGCATTATCTACAATAGTCAAATTATGGAAACAGCCCAGAGTCCATCGACTGATGAATGAATAAAGAAGAGGCCTTACATGCGCGTGCGCACACACGCGCACACACTCACAATGAAATATTATTCAGCCATTAAAAAAGAATGAAATCTTGCCACTTGCAACAATGTGAATGGAGCTAGAGAATATTATGCTAAGTGCGTAAGTCAGTCAGAGAAAGACAAATACAATGATTTCGCTCATATGTAGAATTTAAGAAACAAATGAGGAAAGAGGAAAAAAAGAAGGGGTACAAACCAAGAAACAGACTCTTAACTATAATAGAGAATGAACTCATGGTTCCCCGAGGGGAGCAGGGTGGGGGGATGGGTGAAATAGGTGATAGGGATTAAGAAGTGTACTTGATGTGATGAGTACTGGGTGTTGTACAGAAGTGTTGAATCACTATATTATATACCTGAAACTGATATTACACTGTATGTTAACTAGTTGGAATTTAAATACAAACATTAAAAGAGAGAGAGAGAGGCTTAACAGATATTATCAACAAGCTTCCCTTAGTCTTACATGTGGCTAGTACTTGAAGTTTCCACCACTAGACTCACCACTGGGGACTGAGGCATCTTTAGAAATCCCCACTGAAATGAAAATAACTTAATCTGGAGAGATAACAAATAACATCCTGAGACCTATGGGGTGCTCTTCTACAGGATCACACGGAGAACTGTAAGAGTGATAATGGTAGCCTCATCTGGAGAAGAAAAGTACTGATGGGACCTGGGCATTAGCAGTTGCCAAGAAAAGCTGAAAGTAATGTGGACACTTATTCATTCATTCATTCATTCATTTCAGAGCTGCTTAAATAAATTACTTGAGCCTCTGTTTCCTTGTTATAAAACAGGGCTGAGGTGCCTGGGTGGCTCAGTCGGTTAAGCATCTGACTCTTGGTTTCAGCACAGGTCATGATCTCACAGTTCCAGCCCCGCATCAGGATCTGTGCTGACAGTGCAGAGCCTGCTTGGAATTCTCTCTCTCTGTCCCCACTCCTGCTCGCTTGCTCTCTCTCTCTCTCTCTCAAAATAAATAAATAAACTTAAAAAAACAGGTCTAAAATTTTCACATGCCATAAAACTACTGTGCCTGGAGATAGTCATACATGCTTTATGTGATGCTCCCAGGAGGGCCAGGCACCTAGAAGGAGTCTAGGTAAAATGTCTCATCGTGCCCAACTGTTGGCTCCCTTCCTTGAAAATTGATCATACATCCCATCATTGCCTTCCTGCAGGTGGAGTTCACGGTCTCCACCTAAGTCAGGTTGGGCCGCATGACGTGGCTTGGGACAATGAGATGTGAATGGGAAGGACAGAAGCCTTAAGGACAATGGGAATTTCTTCCAGTTCTCTCTCACTCTTTCCTACAGCCATGGCTCATCTCAAATCAGTGCACCCCTTCAGCAGGGTTCCTAGAAGAGAAGACACATGGGGCAGAGCCAGAGTGGCCTTCATGACGCAGAAACAAACCTATGTTTTATAAGCCACTGAGATTTGGGAATTACATGTTACCACAGCAGAACTGTCCCTACAGAGAGAGACCCACAAGCAGAAGGAGAAACAGGAGGAAGAGAAGAGGACGATGTGGAACAGTAGGAGGAGAGGAGGAGACATTTTTGAGTACCTACTGGTGCTTCGAACCATGTTAATGTCTGTGAGAAATAGAAGATCAAGGTCTGGGTATACATGCTGCCCTCTAGAAGTTTAAAATCTAGTTGGAGTGGAGCCATGGACAAATGAAATGGCCTAGCCACAGGGACAGCAGAATTTAAGGGCCAAGCATGCTCCAGACCTAAGTCCAGAGTAATTCCAGGTGTGGGGGGCTGTTAGTGGTGTGGACTGAACTTAAAGAACTTGAGTGAGCTTGAAGGACACCATAGCACACATATGCAGAGCATAGCCTACAACGGCCTGAGCGATGGGCACAGAGCACAAGAGGGAGGGCATCTCAAGGAAAGAGGCGACGGCTGAGGAAGACATTCTCACTTTAAGGAGTCCATGACTTCTTCTAGGGGTCATCTACCTCTTTGCCAGGATTACACAGAGCTCACTGGCCCATCTGTTTGGCAGGTGAAAGGATTAATTAGAGAAATTAATCAGAGGCCCGCAGATGCAGGCAGATACACAGACACACAGAACTCTGAAGACTCCGCCATGCAGAGGGTAGGTGGGTATTCACAGCAGCTGCTGGTCACCCGAGAGGTGAGGCAGGCTGGGGCTGTGGGGTTCTGACAAAGGGTGTGTTTGGTTTTGGTTGTGGCTCCAAACACCCACCCAGTATAACTGCATTTCTGGTCAGTGGGCCCAGACTTTCATTTCTGCAGCATCTCCATGATTTCCTGAGAAAGCCGAACCTTGTGGCCTGAGTTTACTGCATGCAACAAATGACAGATGAGAGTTCTGCAGAACTGAGATGCAAGCAAATGCTGACCTCTGTTCTCTAAAGAGTGCCTCCCTTTGCTCTTTCCTCTGGAATTTCCCATATGCTGTGCTGACCTTCGTCAAAGGAGAGTAGTCTTTTAAAGATTTAGACTTGCCCTGACCTGCTCATGGAGGGATTTGTGCCAGTTACCAGGTACAGATATCCATACAACACAATGAGAGTTTTGTTTCAATGAGAAAATTGGCCTGAAGGAAAAATAAAGAAGGCAAAAGAGATAATGCAAAGGAGTAAGACACAATGCTAGGGTAGAGAGAGGACCACAAATTTGACAGTATGCTCCCCAGGGCAAATACAGAGGATAACATTAGTTACAAGTTTCCTGGCTTCTAAAAGATAAAAATAGGTGCCTAGATGAAGCATAGCTTATGCTGGTACTGAAATCAGGGAGAATCTTCTCCCTGCCCCAAAGGTAGTTGTTTGGAATGAATTCCACCTTCAAGAATGACCCATAATGGGCTAAATGAGTAAGCAGCATTAAGGAATCTACTCCTGAAATCATTGTTGCACTATATGCTAACTAATTTGGATATATATTTAAAAAATAAAATTAAAAACAGTATCCAAAAAATTGTAATAATAAAAAGAATGACCCATAATGAATACAACAGCAGGTTTCAAGGGGCTATCCTTCAGTATAGCTTAATGACACAGGCCAAAGTTCAAATCATCAGACTGAATTATTTGAAAGACCAGGACATTTCAGTCCAAGTCTACAGACACCTGATGGTAGCCTTTGACCCAAGGATAATATTTAGAGTATAGAGAAACAGACAAATGATTTATCCTTCAAGTAATCCTCCATAAACATTTCTTAAAAATGAGCTACTGATAAGAAGATAACTGCAGAGTTTGAAGTTACACTATCAGGCAAAAGCTTTATTTTTCCTCTTAAAGGACGGCTGAATATGCCCTGGCCATAAGCCAAGTGGAGGATGGAGCCAGTGTCCTCTTTTGCCAAGTTATGGAGCCTAATCAGGATTGGAGCCAGCATAAAAATCCACTGAACCCCTACCCAGAACAGGGCCAAGACCAGCAGCAAAGTTTCCCACAGGAATTGATTCTGCATCTCTTCCAACCTGTGGCAAGGCCCCAAAAGCTAAATGTCATAGAGATTGACCACTAGCACATTAGCCTAGGAAATGTTCAAAACAGCCATTACCAATTGCCCACGAAGACCACAAAACATTTAATGAAGTGCCCAGGACACTTAGAACCTTAATACCAGCTCATGGATTTAAAAAATGAACAAACAAACAAATAAACAAACAAACAAGAAACACTGCAGGATCTAACTAAAATGAGCTACACATGCAGTTATCTTTACAAGACATTAAAAAAAAAAAAAAAAAAACGAGAACGCTAGCGTGAGAAAGAAGGGGGAAGAATATACCAATGCTAAAATGAAAAAAAGGTTTGGACATCATTATGAATTATTGTCTATGAAAATAGACACTTGTCACCACAAAGTCTTCTGATGACGTGAAAAGAAAGTTCTAAGGAATTCTCACTTGTCCCTCCCCCCTCCCTTGCTCAACTGTCCACAGCTCACTCAACTCCCCAAACACCCTGAGGGTCTGTCTCACTTTTTCCTTTCCACACAGGCATCATACTGACAGTTGGGCCTTTCCAAACCTGCCACTGGCAATTTAAATTAAACTGATCATGGATCAATTAATTCTGATTCATTCCTGATGCCAAGAAACTATGACATTGCCCCCAACAGAAATCACAATCCTCATCTACCAAGCTGGCCTCATCCCACAGGCAAGTGAAGGAACTAAGTTTCTCCTGTTATTCATCTGGAGCAACAAATTTGAAACCAAATTTAATTTAACTCAAACTAGCCTTAAGTGAGGAGGATAAGTTTATACATGTTTGATTCCTCATGACACCTAGTATTGTGTGTACTGTAGGAGCTCAATAATTGCTGAATTGGTGAGTACTTTATTCCAGCTGCTATGCTTGAAGCTTTACATCATTTATTTCACACATACATTTTGTTGTTCTGACAATTCTACAAAAAGTAGCACTACCCCCATTTTAAAGATGGGAAAACAGAGGCACTGGCAAATCCCTGGACTCATCCAAGACAGTACAGTTAGTAAGCAGCAGAGTGGACTCTGACCACCCAGTGCTAAATCCTAGGCCCTTTCCATTCCACCAAGCTGTCTCCCTGAAACCACTTCATGAAAGCTAGTGATTGCTACACCAATGACAGAAGTCGTAAGTGGGCAAAACTTGGCTCAATATCATGTAAACTTTCTCACAGTTACAAAATCCAGCAACAGAACCAGCCATGAGGTAGTGGATGCTTCATCACAGAAATGACTTTTCTGAGATAATAGAGAGGGGGATCGCCACTTTGCTTGAACTGCTGAACTAGATGACCTCAATATCTGAGATCAAAAAACAAAGACTGAAAGTCAGATTCTGAGAAATGAAGCAAAGTTGAATTCCAGGATCCTTTCCTAAGCACCTTATATAGGAGACACTGTGTTTCAGGAGGTACAGAGATGAAAAGACACAATTCCCAATGTAATTTGAGCTGGGTATTGAAGAAAAATGGGATTTTAAAAAATGGGAGTGGGAAAATGTTGAACGTTATGCCTAGTCCCAAATGAAGGGAATAAATTAATTCAGCACAGGATGATAAGAAAGTATAGAAGATGTTTAGGGATAGTCATATGTGCAATTTAAGAAACAAAACAGATGAACATGGGGGAAAAAAGAGAGACAAGCCATAAAACAGACTCTTAACTACAGAGAACACATTGAGGGTTGCTGGAGGGGAGGTGGGCAGGGGAAAGGGCTAAATGTGTGATGGGTATTAAAGAGGGTACTTGTTGTAATGTGCACTAGATGTTTTATGTAAGTGATAAATCACTAATTTCTACTCCTGAAACTATATGTTAACTAAGTAGAATTTCAATAAAAGCTTGAAAAAAAAGAAAGAAAGAAAAGGAAAATGTTTACAGAAATAGTATATCATGGAAAGTAGTGGGAGAGAGGAAGCACAGAAGGGTAATATGAGGCCAGATTATAGAGGGCATTGAATGAGTAAGGAATCTGGATTTTAGTTGCTTGAAATTAAGAGCCGTTGAGGCTTTTGAACAAGGGAATGATTTATTCATGGCTGGGGCTTAAATCAATCAAGGTGAATACTCAATAAAATATTAACAAATATAATCCAACAATGTATAAAAAGGATTGTATACCATGATCCAGCAGAATTTATCCCAGGTATGCAAGGCTGGTTCAACATCCAAAAATCAATGGGACCCACATCACCAGGCTAAAGAAGTAAAATCATATAGCCATATTAATTGATTCAGAAAAGGCATTTGAATCCAATACCCATTTGTGGTTTTAAAAAAAGGAAACCCTCAGCAAACTAGGAATAGAGGGCAACTTCATCAACCTGATATACAGCATCTGCAAGAAACCTATAGCTAACATCACATTTAATGGGGAGAAATGGGTTGCTTTCCCCCTAAGATCAGTAACAACGCAGAGATGTGCCCCCTCATCTCTCCTCTTCACAATCACACTGGAAGTCTAGCTACTGCAGGAAGAAAAGAAAATAATAAGTATACAGATGGGGTAAAAAAAAAAAAAAAAAAGAAATGAAACGATCTTCATTCACAGTTAGCAAGACTGCCTATCAGATCTGGCACCCAGTATAAGACGGACTCTTACTAATTTGGTAACATAATTTCAAATTAAGAAGTTGGAACTCTCTTTTCAAGTTCATCCTAGAGCCCAACCAGAGCCCACATTAAAAACAAACAAACAAACAAACAAACAAAAAAAAAAAAAAAAAACAAGAAACAAACAAAACCAAACTCCCAGTTTAAATAGAAAACTTGAACTGAATTGATATGGATCCTAAGACACATAGATGAAAACTGAGAGATTTCACTAGATCTCAGATACCAAGTCATCTGTTCTGTTTAGGCCACCTCAGTAGCCCTCTTCTTCTCCTCTTCTGCCCCAGAAACTGACTTCTGTTTTGGAGGGTAGGGCATAATGTGATTGCTATATACTAACAAGTTGCCTTATGGTGGCAATGTATATATCTCCTCTTCTGCCAGGCTCAGCCCTAGCAATTAGCATAACACTAGAAACAAAAATGGCCACAAGTACAATCCAACATTTCCATATTTCCATGATGGTTTCCAAGTGAATATGTTCTTCTATAACTATCAAACTAGAGTAGAAAAACATCAGAACAATTCAACCAGTGAGAATGTAGTTGGGTACGGTGTGTAAGAATCAACAGAAAAAAATGAAGTTTAAGACAAGTATAGTGTGAATGAATTCTTCTTACTATATTCATGCAAGGGGATATTATAAAGTGGTGAAAGTGAGCAGGTTGCAACTATACACGTGATCATGGAAAAATATTCCTGATATCATGTCAAACAAGAAAAGCAAGGCAAGAATATAGTTTAATTTCATTTCAATAAAGTTCAGAAACAAGCAAACTAATTTTTTGTTTAGCTTTATATACACAGAAACTCAGGCTAATGGCTACCTGTAGGGGGACCAGAGGGGCTGGATTATACTAGAAAAAGATACACAGAGGTGTGTGGAGTGTTGGCTATTTCGTTATACAGACATTCACTTTATAACAAACTATATACAGATGCACTTTATGCACTTTTTCAGTGTATATTTCACAAAAGTGTCTAAAACATAGTCCATAAAAAGATAAGTCTAATGTGGTTAAAAAGAAAAAGTAGAAGATTTCAGCCAGACAAATCTGAGTTTTGAGTCTTGCACCATCACTTCCAGTCATGTGACCAGCAAGTTTCTCGATCTCTCGGAGCCCTCAATGTTGTCACTTTTGCAATGAGAATGATAATAATATCTACCTAATGCTCTGGCAATGAAATATGAAGATAGACATGAACTTGATTGGCTACCAATGGCTAAACAAATGTTTGGTTTGGTTATCCAGTTAGTGAGTTCAAGCCTACCCATGAGAGCAGTAAGTGTCCAAAGCAGATGGGAGTATAGGCAGTGTGAAGAGCAGAGAGAGAACCCTGAGGGCTGGGGTGGACAACAGAGGCATCCCAAAGGACTTAGAATTCCAGGTGAATCTTAAAGGGTTCACTTGAAATAATTATTGGATAAGAGAATGAATGCAAAGCCTGGAGAAACAAAAGAACAAATTGTAATGTCCAAGATATATTCTAGAGGCAGTGAGTAGACCACAGATTAAAATTAAAGATG
This sequence comes from Panthera uncia, assembly GCF_023721935.1. Taxonomy (NCBI): domain Eukaryota; kingdom Metazoa; phylum Chordata; class Mammalia; order Carnivora; family Felidae; genus Panthera; species Panthera uncia. The sequence goes on from NW_026057578.1 coordinate 64,294,299, forward strand.
GCCCTTGACTCTGCAAAAATTCCCACTTAAATGAGTTTTCTCCTTCTGGGTGCCCATATGAACACTCAAGACATTTTCTAGAGATGGGCATTTCTGTTTCCCTGGCTCTGGGAAGGCTATGTGTCTGTCAAAACCACACTGTGGTTGGTTTGACCCCTGGTACTATGCTATCTCTCTGACCTATCTGTGACCCGAATATTTGGGTGTATACATTTCCTGTAGCCCCAGTGGGACAAGACAGCTCTTGCACCTGCTGACATATTTAGACACATACATTATCTCAACGGCTACTGTTCTCTCTTGATAACCACCACGTCACCTACATTGCTAACGTCAGCTTCCTCCACAAACCACAGTGCAAAAGATTGTGGGGGGGGGGGGGGGAGGTGCCAAGGCATCTTTTTACTTTGGTGCTTGTGTTTTCACAATGAAGTTTTCAGATAAAAATAATGGTCAGAGGGACAAAGAGGTTTGGGGACTGGGGGATTGCCCACAAAGTAGAGTCTGAGAGCAGGTAGAGGAGAGATGAAGAGGCAGCAGAAATTGATGGAAAGTACCCTAGAGATTTGGGCTATAGTTTCAGGCCTGTTGTTAAATCTCTCTGTGACCTTGGGCAGATCAGTCTGGTATCAGTTTTGTTGTATGAACATCTAGAGATTGGTGGATATGGCGTCTAAGAATTTTCCAGTTCTTATGTTCTAGGACCACAAATAAAAGAGATTCTTTTTTTCTGTTCTGGGAAGAAATGGATCAAGTCTACCTCTTCTTTTCTGATACACCTTTATCCATCCTCCCCCTCATGACCCCTAGTGACCCAGAGAAGTAACTGGCCTCATCATTGGAGAGAGCCCATGAATAACTAAATTTGGGTGGAATCAGTAGGTCTGTTTTTCCTATTTCTTACTCTCACTGTCCCACAAAGAAGAAGAAGAAAAAAATCACTGCAGGAAGGTTTCTTCTATCCAATGAGGCTTTACTCTCATCGGGTGGGATTACTCAAGTCCAAGTCCCAGAAACCTCATGAGTACCACTCCTTTGCTAGACACTGACGGGATGGCCTTTGCCCTGAGGAGACAGAGCAGAATGGCAAGCTGGGAACCTCATCTGCTGAGGAACAAGTAGGAATGAGGGTATTTAGACTGGACAGGAGCTGACTCCAGACAGGCATAATAACTACCACAAACAGCTGGAAGGTGGAGAGAGGAAATAGGTTTGCTTGGGGCCGCCACACAGGGCAGAACCAAGGACCACCACAGGAAGATCCAAGGGAGGCAGAAGACATCACCACTGGAAGAAGAGCCTGCCCGCAATTAGAGCATCTCACGGAGGTAGTGACCTCCCCACCCCAGCAAATGTTCTAGCCCCAAAGGCTCCATGCCATCCTCAGAGAGCATACACTCAGCAGAGTGAGGGACCAAGTGTCCTTTCCAAGGCTGAGATTCTCAGAATCTACCACAGTGGACTCTGAAGTTTAGTAAATGTGGTTCACCTTACTTTCTAGCTGTTTGTTTGTTTTTAATTTACTGTTTTTCCATCAATCTTTAAGGAGACAGGGAATCCCAGGCTTTTAGCTTAAAGTCTCCCTACTTTCCATCTCCTTTCCCAATCAGAAGCCCCACCAATGTAATCAAGAATAAAACATTTTAGTTAGAGATAATTAGGTACAGGTCTTGTAAAGGGAATTATCCTCATGCAAAGCAAAAATGTGGTGCTTGGATTTTTGGGATCAGACTATTATATAGAGAAAGGCCCACCCTTCTCCTGCTGTGCAGAGATTGATAAAATACAGTCACTTTTACACAGCATCTGAGTGGACCTAACACAGTACAGTGACAGGTATTCAGAACAAACTCCACCGCATCCAGAAGAACATAACACCTCAAGCATCATCCGGGGAGACAGACGGACAATGGTCCACTCTTATGCCGGTGTCATTTTCTTGACCACCTTTGGGGTCCTCAGCTTAGTTTTCCTTTCGTAAACTGTTCCCTAGTTAGCCCTCAAGACATTCCTTTTTCAGAAACTCATTATCACCAGTGTTGCCATGTCAAATTTAAACAGAGACAACCTAGCGTTCCAATGAAAGGGGACTATTTTGTTAAACTATGAGCTGCCCGTTCATTGCAATATTACACAGCCCTGAGCAAGAATCATTAAATCCATGAAGCTGCATGTAAAGTCACAGCAGGGGTGCCTGGGTGGCTCAGTCAGTTAAAAGTCCGACTCTTGATTTTGGCTCAGGTCATGATCTCCTGGTACCTGAGATCAAGCCCTGCGTCAGGCTCTGCACTGACAGCACAAAGTCTGCTTTGAATTCTCTCTCTCCACCCCTCCCCCATACTCGCTTGCTCTCTCTCTAAATAAATGATAAAAATTTAAAACACAAAATTTTCATTAATAACTTAAAATTATTTAAGTTATTACTTGCCATGCAAACAATCATTTTAACATTATCTTTTTTTTTCCCCTTACCTTTTGAAGGCCAGTTTCCTCCCCCCAAGACATACTCATGTATAAACTGTGGCTGGTTTGGCTCATCTGATTTTTATCTGAAGCTGCCACAGCTTGCTCTGAGGGTTATATGCATGTGAGAAACTTCATAAAATGCCAAGTCTCAAGCTTCATTTTCTTAGCCAAGAAAGGTTTGTTCGCTGAACTGTCACAGTAAATCGGGATCATTTTTGAGCCCGGCTTTACAAGTAGGTTTTGCAACCAGGACATAGTGGAGAGGGCCTCTTAATCTAGAGTTTGCATCCTCCACCAATAGGCCATGAGCAGTGTGATCCATTTGTCTTTTGTTCCCCTTTGTTTTCAAAGAGTATTCCAGCAACATCACAGAGGATAGTTCAGCAGGAGGACAGTCAGGGAGGACAGCTAGAGATGGGCTGCCTCCATCAATGTGACAAGTACCAAGGGCAGGAGTTAGGACTGTGTCAAGGGGGTTGGAGGAAAGAGGACAGACTTTAGGGGGAAGTTGGCAGAAGACAACTTGGAAAGTCACAATTGGACTGAGAGAGAGAAAGGGGTCCCTAGGTCACCCTGAGGGCTTGGGCAGGGGTGCCAGGGGAGAATAGGTAGGCACAGGGTAGAGAAGGGGAGTATTGAATCTCAAATACCTGTGTAAGGTGTCCATAAACCACTGGACATGTGGGTCAGAAGGTTAAAAGAAAGATGGGGTAAACAAATCGGGAAGGCAAAACATTTTGGGGCACTCACTCATAGTGATATGAAAAGACTACTATGAGTCCAGGCAACTCTTAACTCGTTCATGGCTAAAGCTAGCTTTGTTTTATTTTTACAGACCTAAATCTCTAAGGGCTAACCATAGAATCAAGGTGTGAACTAAAGCTGCCTCTTACAGCCACCACAAAGGGAAAAGTGTGCAACCAACTATATCAAAAAACAAAACATCCATCCCTCCTTATTCAGGGGAGCAAAACAGAGCATTCCCAAACCAACTATGGCCAATGCCCACACCATGTGCAGAATACCAAAGAGTGTTAAACACAGTACCTGCCTACAGGGGGCTACCAACATCCCTGGCATCCAATACCTGCTATCCACCAGCTGGCTAAATGGGTCAGTCCCCTGTGTACTAACGAGTCCTGAAATATCTTTCAAAATTTAGGATCTGGTCTTGCCTTGAAGTTGCCAGGTTCTAGAAACTCTGTGATTTCTTCTTTTATTCACTTGGATCATCAAAGGGACAGGGTACATAATCATTTTTCCATTGTTTGAGCAGAACCCATTACAGCTGCTGAGAAGTGGTAATTGAGTTTATCAAACATAATTACCTCTACTCAACCAACCTCCTCCTCAGTTTGCCTTTCCCAATCAGGAAGAACTAACACCACCTTTCACAAAGGACTCTTGCATATTTGAATGGCTTCCCAGGAGTCTTTGAGTGGCATATAATTACACTTAATTTAATTTTTTTGTCATTAATCCCAGAGGCTTTGATCCAAGGTCTGTATTATTTTGATGTAAGGAAAATAAGGCTCCACCTCAAATTAAATATTTGCCTTTGTATACAGTTTGCTGTTCATTGTACAACTCATCTTCTGTTGGAGTCTCTGGTTTTCAGCAGCCACTTCTGGGTTTGGCTTCTTTTCCACTTCCTTGTGTTTCCCCATCAGGTGTCAGGTCACCAAGAGCCTGAGCACACTCAGGTTTCAGGGACACTTCCAGACCCCAAGGTCCCAGGCAGTGATACATATGGGAATCTAACATTTCTGGTATTTTCCAGGTGAGGCCAGCCATCCTCAGACCTTGAATTTAGGGGATGGGGTATTCCCATTGAAAACACAAATTGGTGGAGAAAAAAATACAGCTCTCACCAATTTGTTTCAGGTAATGTATCCAACACAAGTCCCAATCTGTCCAACTCTCCATTTTTAGACCAGCATTTATTAAGTACCTTCAATGTGAGAGTATATTATACCTGTCCCCAAGGACCTAACAATGTTGTAAAACAAAGACACTGAAAAGAGGTCAGTTATAGCAGGAGGCCATATGAAACACAGCCTATCTATAGAGGTGCCAAAAATGTGCAGAGAAACTTCAGAAAGAGAAACAAATTCTTCTTCAGCTTTTGGGCAACACCCCCCTCTCCTTGGTACTAAGCCAAGCATCTCGTTGTCCCCAACTCCCCATTATCATGATTTTTTAGGTACCGCCTGAACTTCCCCCAACTTAGATTGAAAAGTTTATCATCCAGACCCACTGACTTCCTTTTCACCCCAATTCCCAGCATCATCTCAAGAGAATTTCACATATGTGTGAATGATAACTAACATCCCAGTCTCCAGGTCCTTAACATTCTCAGCTCCAGTGACCTTCATCTCCTGTCTAGGTTGAACTGCCCATCCCCCTGGAGGTCCCACCTTCTTGATTACAACCACCCAGAACCATTTCATCTTTGACCCCAATACCCCACTTTAACCTCAATACCCCACTCCCAGGTCACAATCAATTCCTCCAGCTCTCACTCAGGTCCTCCCACCACACCTACTCTCTGACCTCACCTTGACCTCTGAGTTCCTGATTCCACCTGGTCCTCCCTATCTATCAGCATCTCCTGACTTCGCTTCCTCCCCCATCTAGCGGGGACCCTCCAGAGCTTCACTTCAACTACCTCAGCTCAATCATCTGTTTGTCTTTCTGGCAATAGCCTCAGCTACACCCTCACCACTGTCAGCAACCCCCTCCCCAACTTCTCCCCTCAGGGTCTCTTCCAACTTCCTGTTCCCCCCCACCCCCCAGTCCCCAGCTCCACTCCCTTCTCTCCTGGTTGAGCCAAATTCTTCTTTTGCAGAAACGTAAATTAAAATCTCTCAGCTTCCTTGCTACTACCAAGAAACCTATATATCTACATCTGTGCTCAGCATTACCCCTTCTCAGAAGAAAAGGTATTCCTGATGCCCAGATGTACCCATTATCACTGACTTCTTTAAGGAGTTGGAGCCATCAGGAACAATTTCTCTTCTAGGATCAAAAACCTATGGGTTCTCACTCGATTCTTCTCTTCTGTGAACACACTTACACCTCTTAAAAGAAAAAAAAAAAATTCTTCCACCTATCCATCCCCTCACGTTCACATACAATACACTTTGCTCCCATAGCCAGGTTTCTAGGACATACAGTCTATATTTCAGCCTCCACTTACACAACTCCAATCCACTCCCCCAAGGGGGATAATCTGGCTTCCACCTCCTCCCACACCACTGAAAATGCCTAGTCAATATCCACATTCAAGTGTGTAGTAGGCAGTTCAAACTCAACATGCCCCAAATTAAACTTCCGATCTTTGAACCCAAACATTCTTCCCCTACGATTCCCACCATCTCAGTTGAGGGAAACAGCATGAGGAACTGGTAACATGACGAGAGATTTGAAGTAATCCTTTTCTTTCTCCCATACCCCACGGCCCAATTCATCAGGCATTCCGTTGGCTCTACCTTCAACATATATCCAGAATCTGACCCATTTGACCACTGCCAGTGCCACCATCCTGACTTAAGATACCATCGTCTCTTGCCTGGGTCATTGCAACAGGTTTCCCTGCTGCTACCCTACCCTCCCTATAGTCTGTTGTCAATGCAGTAGCCAGAAATTTTTTTTTAATATTTTTTTTAACGTTTATTCACTTTCTGAGAGAGACAGAGTGTGAGCAAGGCAGAGGCAGAGAGGGGGAGACACAGAATCCAAAGCAGGCTCCAGCTCAGAGCCCGACATGGGGCTTGAACTCACAGATTGTGAGATCATGACCTGAGCCGAAGTCGGACGCTTTAACCGAATGAGCCACCCAGGCACCCCAGAATTATCTTTTTAAAAGTGTAAGTTAGACTGTGTCATTCTTTGGCTCAAAAGTCCCCAGTGGCTCCTCAAAGTCAAAGTCCTCCCCACGTCTGCTAAGTCCTGAAAGAGGCCTCCACCCTACACCTTATCTCCTTGATGTTATCTCCCACTATTTTCCCCTCACTCCCTTCCCTCCAGCCATGCTGGCTTCTTCGCTATTCCTAGAACATGTCAGGCACATCCCACCTTGAGGCCTATTCACTGGCTATGCCTTTCATCTGAAATACTTTTCCCCCAGATGGTTACATGGTCAACTTTTCACCACTTTCAAGTCTTTGCTCACATGTAACTTTCTGACCACCATATTTAAAATTGCAACCTCTGTCCAACATTCCTGATTTTCCCCTTATATTTTCAGCTTTTTTTTTTCCTTTATAGCACTTACCACCTTCTGGCATGCTATAAAAATACTTATTTGTTATGTTCATTCTTTATTAGCTGTCTCCCCTCACTAGAATGAGATCATTTACTGATAATACCCCAAAGTCTAAGAACAGTGCCTGCCACATAGTAAGCATTCAGTAAGTATTTGTTACAAATGAATTGAATCACCAAGGTCACCAGTGAATTTCTGCCAGGTCCAAAGGGAACGTTCTAGTCTTCACCTTTTTGGATCTCTCTGCAACTGGGACACTGCTGACCACTGCGTCTTCCTTGAACCTCTCTCCTTCAGTTTTCTCCCCTCTTCATCTCTGGCCACTCATCCCTGCTTATTTACAGGTTTCTCTCCCATTAAGTATGGATGGTCCTCCCAGCTCTATCTTTAATTCCCCATCTTCCCTAGTCCTCTCACTCCCCTTAAACAAGGTCATCCACTCAAGGCTCTGACCACCACCTGAGCATAGACTTACCTAAACTTCATACATTCAGACAGAACTCTCTCCCCCAATTTCAGAGCCATGTAGCTAGCTAGTTACCAGATAATCTCAAATTCAATATGTCCAAATCTGCTCCTCTTCCATAATTCCCTTTCTCAGTGAGCACTACCTGCCCAACCATCAAAGCCAGAAACAGGGAGGAACCCACATCACTCCTCCCTCTCTCGTGCTCCACATCAGATCATTCACCAGCCCCCTTGTTTCCACCCATACTGGTCTCATCCCTCTAGCCCACCCTCGAAGCTGTCCCAACATGGTTGCTCCATCAGGTTGTTCCCCTGCTTCTCAGCCATCTACAGGGCAAATCTGAACCCTTTCAGTCAGGAATGCCAGGACTTCACATGGGTCCTCCACATCTGCCTCGTCTCTAGCCCATCCCTCCTAGTCTCCACTCCAACAGCCCTGAACTCACACTCACAGACTCCCCTGAATGTGCACCCCACTGGCCTTTGCACATGCTTTCCCTCTGCTGGTACAGTCTTCCCCTGCCTATCTCCCTTTAGACATCTCATTCTTCAAAGTTTGCTCAGGCACCAGGTCCTCCTAAAGCCTTGTCTGATTGCCCCAAGCAACCCGAAGCATTCCACCCATTCTCTGGCCACATTTTGCACATGCCTCTCTCTGCCTTGGCAATTACCTTGTAGTCTTGTAATTCTAACAACATTCCCTATTGACCTCCTAGGGTGGTTGTGAGGGTCAAGTGATAACAGGGGAAAGGCTTGACAAGCTGTAAAACCTCAAACAGATGTTAGTCATGGAAGGAGACTGGAGCCCATAGTGAGGGATTCAAGGATACAATACAATGAGATTACTACTATCACAGAGCTATACATGTGGAAACTGAGGCTCAGACCCTTCAAGCTTCACTGAGGAGCAAAGGGCAAGATGACTTGGATCCAAGCATATGCTGGTAACCGAGGAGTATGAGTCAGAGATCAAGAATAGGAAGGGGCGCCTGGGTGGCTCAGTCATATGGGCACCTGACTTCAGCTCAGGTCACAATCTCACAGTTCGTGAGTTCAAGCCCTGCGTTGGGTTCTGTGCCAACAGCTCAGAGCCTGGAGCCTGCCTCAGAGTCTGTGTCTCCCTCGCTCTCTCTGCCCCTCCCCTGCTGGCGCGCGCACACTCATGTGCACTCTGTCAGAAATAAACATTAAAAAAGATTTTTTTAAAAAAGGAAACAATCCCTTCTTGCTCATTTGTTTATTAAACAAAGACAGTGTAACACAAGGAATTTGTGCTTACAGAATGGGTCATGGAAAGAGCGGGGGATAAAAAGGCTCCGGGCTGGGCTGTCAGACAGGATGATCAGAATCTTGCCATGCAACCTGCTTGCCAAGGGAGCTCCCACCTCTGCCGTCATCAGGATGACAGAGAACCGAAGACCATCACACAGAATTATTGAAGTCAAGAACACACCATCTAACCTCCAACCCCAGGATCAGGGAGGCACTGCCACCCCACCAATGTGCCAAGACCACTCTTGGAGGTTGTGGCTGGATGTCAAGTCACGACTGCAGGAACATCCACACCCCAAAACCACGCTGGTTCCCAGCAAGAGCCAGAACAGAGTGAAGATGGCCTCCCCTCCACTTTCATGTCCAGAGAGTGCATTAGTGCCCTACGGACAGAAACTACTTTAAATCCAGAACCCTCAGAGCAGGGGAATCCGGGAAATGCCATTGTTAGCTTTCCAGCCCCTCAGGTACAGGAAAGCACAGGGAAGGAGTTGGAATTGGATGCCAAGTGCCCATCTACCACATCCACCAGACAGCACGGGGAGGGAAATGCAATAAATGATACATATCTTATTATGGCGAAGTTCCTCTCAGGGGAGACAAAGTGATTGTTTGCCTGTTGGTTGTTTGTTTTAGAACAAAGAACTAAAGGACATCGGAGTTCCTGGGGAAAAGATAAAGTTTTTCCTACTCTGAACTGCTGAAAGCCATTTCTCACGTGGTGGCATTCCTTAGTGGACATCGTGTGATGTTATACGTGCAGTGTCTTCAATGAAACCTTTAGAGCATTCTAAAGCAGGGGAGCATTCATGGCTGGTCCTCAAAGCAGCTTTTGCTAAAATGCAAAGGCAGGACATGAACATGGATGAGGACCTTGCTTGTCCCCATATCTGTCATTAGATTGCCCCCTCGGTCGGCCCCTTTCAAACCACGCTGCTCAGAGCCTGTGGGTTTGCAGAGGCCTGGGGACCACAAGTTCTTGCCACTAGAGCAGCCAGAGTTTTATCTTCTTGTCTCGAGTCCACATAAAACAAGTCCTTTGAAAACAAGGATTTAATTGCTTTTTAAAATGTTTGAAAATTAGTCTTTGACCATCTGTCATAAAAATTATTTCTTATTGGGGCGCCTGGGTGGCGCAGTCGGTTAAGCGTCCGACTTCAGCCAGGTCACGATCTCGCGGTCCGTGAGTTCGAGCCCCGCGTCAGGCTCTGGGCTGATGGCTCGGAGCCTGGAGCCTGTTTCCGATTCTGTGTCTCCCTCTCTCTCTGCCCCTCCCCCGTTCATGCTCTGTCTCTCTCTGTCCCAAAAATAAATAAAAAACGTTTAAAAAAAATTAAAAAAAAAAATTATTTCTTATGGTCAGCTTGTGGGAGGGGCCACACCATGGGCAGTGTGAGCTTTGATACTGGCTCACAAGACCAGAATTCTGTTCAGCTGATCAAGACTGATTCAAAAGCTTTTGAGAGGCTGGAGACGGCCAGTTTTGATGGGGTCTTTTCCAAATCGCACAGTCGGTGCATTGTTCTCCAGCACTGCCCACAGAGCCCAGGTCCAGGCTGAGACCGCGACACAAAAGAAGTCACAAAATGTCAGGGTACAGAAGGGGCTTGGAGGTCCTCCAGCCCAGTGCTGTCACTTTACAGATGAGAAGATGGAGGTCGGGAGGGAGGGAGGGACTAGTCTGCCGCAGAGCTGGGCGGGCTCTCCCTCTCCACCAGACTCCTCCTTGTGGGTGCTCACACCTACCTTCTACTGCCACTGCTCTGTCCATGTCCTGACTGCATCTGTGACTCCCTCAGAATTGAAATGCATACCTTACAAAACTACCAGTGTTCTCCTGCACGGTGCTGAGCATTTACTAGAGATTAGGGATTCCAAGAAAACTGCTGCAAATAAATGTCTCCATCAATCATATGAGCGGCTGTTCTAAAGGGCCTGAATTGGAGAAACAAAATGCCCCCTTCTGCCTTTTGCTCTTTCCCAGAAAACGATCATTGTTGTTTCTCTCCTCCTTCTTCGGCAGAACTCCCGGCCTCTATTTCCCATATAGAGCGTGCCAAATGTGGCTAGACTTTCTACCAACCCAGAAAAAAACAGCTGAAGCCTGGCTTTGCAGGGAGAGGACACCAGCTCCTAGTGATGCTAAGCCCAGCCATAGCCAAAGATCTTTCCACCTAGGCCCAGGTCAGAGGTCAGCAGGCCCAGTTTCTTAAACTGATTGTTGGTAGAGGCCAAGTCCAGACACAGGGTCAGGGTGGAAAGCACGTTCTGAAAAGACAAGGCACCCAGAGTGGTAGAGAGAGCTCATTCAAGCAGGGCCATTGGAAGCTTCTGCCCTCCTTCTCACTGGTCACCGCTTCTATTTGGCCAAAGGAACCCAGTCCCCTCAGGTGGAAGACCTGAAAGCTGAACTTTCTGCCCACACCAGGCTTTCTTCCTTGGCCTTGCCAGTTTCTGCCACGGTACCACCAGCCTCTCGTCTCAGGCCTGGACTCAAGTCCTACTGATCTTCGTGCATAATGCCCTTTATAATGGTCCCTTGGGCGCCATCTTGGTCTCACACACTCTCCTCTCTGTCCCAAATGGCTACCTTCGGTCTCTCCAACCCTCTCTCATACATAAATGGCCACATTCATCTTCCTCATGCTACTTGACAGGTGAACCTTGCTCATAAACTTGCAATATTCCCCAAAGTATTGAGCCAGGACCTCAAGGCCTTCCATAATTGGATCTCACACCAAGTTCCCACCATGGGCAGACTTGCATGTGTGTACACAGACAACTTCTGATTAAGCCAGAATGACGTGGTCCCTGTTCCTAGGAAGTGTTCCGTGGATTCCTGCCACTGTGCCGCCGTTCCCACCATTTCCCCACCTGGCATACCGTCCCACCAAATGAACACAGGTCAAAATCCCTCTCATCCTTCTGACCCTCCCTCCTCCTTCCATCTTGGTCTTCCTTTCAGGCCCACAGAGAGCCCTGTCCATCTCGAATGAACACCCCATTTGTCATCGGCACCATCTACATGAAAGTGGCATCTGGCCAACTGGCGAGTTAGGGCCTGTGTGTTATGCCCACGTTGCCGAAGCAGGAGCGATGCCTACAGAAGTAAAAGATCTGTCCCCTCAAGTTTGCAAGGCAATGGGTTGTTTGAGCAGAGCTGGTCCCGGTGTCTAGCCCAGCCCTCCCCAACCATTCCTGCAATACCAGAGGCAGAGGAGCCAGGGTGCTGAAAAGAGAAAGAGATGGGGAGGAGGGGGGACAGCACTCACGCTCCAAAGACCCTGAGGAGAAGCAGTGAGTAACCGTTGGCTCCCCAGTCAGCCAGAGAAAATAGGGCAAGCTTGGCCTGAGGAGGCCTCCAGCACAGCGCCCTCCATGTGAGCAGCCACACCCAGGGCAGAGGAGTGGGCGGCTTCATAGGAACAGCCCTGTTGCCAGGTGGTAGAAATATGAGGGGACAGTGTTTCTGGTTTCCTGGGAGGTAGCACTGAGGCCACTGCCCATCTTTGCGTGTCTCTGTGTTATCACATTGACTTGGGGGAGTTCAACACCGTTTGTTAGACTGGGTAGGAAAACACAGTAGCCAGGCCTCCCAAACAGGGCGCCTTTGTCCACAGCTGACACCCTGGCCCAGAGCCCAGCTCAGATTCAGGGGAGGATTTAGGTCAGAAGGAAAATGGGGGTGGGGGTGGCCGCAGCCTTAAAATCTGTTTTAGCACAAGATTAGGGAGATGTTTCCCTCTTCCCACGGTCACACCCATGTCCCCTGGAGCAGGGGGAAGGGGAGGCCTGGCCTTACCTTAGTAATTATGCTGAATCTGAGGAGAAAATATTGGTAGGTCTTATTAATTCTGCCAAAAAGCTGTTTGGCAACCTCCCATCATGCTAGAAAGACCGAGGCCATTTTGTTAGGCTGTTAACCTCTTTTCAGCCAGTTCGAGTCAGAAAGCCTTTACTTACCTCTCTTAAGGGTGAAGACTTGCAGAGACGTGGCAGGAGAGAAGCTTCTAGTCAACTGCAGAGGTGGCCACAGAGCTGGGAAGGATCTCCAAAGAAATGAGCTCTAAGAGCAAAAAAAAGATGTTGTCCTGAGTCATTTAGAGTTTGAGGACTGTGTCTGCTTTATGTTAAGTTCATTTTCCACAGTGTTTCAAGAAACTACTGAAAGAGGGTTTATGAGGGGCAGTCCCCTCACAGCCAGCTTCCACATTTTCCCTTTAAAGACGTCTTCAAAAAAAGCTCCTTTTCACAGGGATCAGCCAGAGAACCCACCTCGAAAGCCAGTTCTTATCGCCCATGCGCATTTATAGGGTTGGCAACTAGGTTCAGATCCCTGCATCTTTTACAAAAAGGGGTCACACCTGCGCAGGCCTGGCTGGCTCTGGAGGGCTGCAAGGTGTGTTCTGCTGGCCTTGACCGCCATCTTCTGGACAAAGGTGGTATTGCCGCCAGGGAGAGGCCTCTCCTTGGTCACAGCAGCTTCTGGAGCAAACTTGAAAATCAACCAGGGGAGGGCCGTGAAAAAATCACTTTTAACTGCCAAGAAACCAGTAATTGATTTCACGTGCTACAGCAAAGATGCATTGAATGATATACTTCGCTGTTGTTTTTTACCCATGTCCAGTGTGTTTTGCCTTACTCATCGCTCAACAAGCTCATAGTTGATCACCTACTATGTGCCAGACGCCATGCTAGGTGATGGGGTGGAGATAAGTTGGATAGTTTCTGTCCTAGAAAAGAAAAAAAAAACCTAAAGTCTTTTTCTATGAACGTAAAATGTCTCTTAAAAAATTAAGTTAAAAAAAAAAAAAAAAAAAAAAGCCTGAGTTTCAGAAGTCCAGAAACATGAGAGCCAATAGTAACATTTCACTGTGATTAGTGTCATGAGGGAGATGTACCACGGGACACAATACTCAAAAGAGAAAAATCTGCTGGGAGCAGAGAGAGGACATGGTCCCATGGGAACAGAGAAGGTGACACTTGGGGGTGGGCAGCAGAAAGGGAGGGCAGAGAAGGCTCAAGCATGTCTTGCTGAGTCCTACCACTGCCTTCACTCCCCATCATGGTAGGCAGCACTGTTAGTAGGACCCTGGTGACCGGGACCCTTGCAGGGTGTCTAGAGAAGGGGAGAGATGGAAAGTTATGGGGTCTGGTTGGAGATGACTTGGGGGGGGGCTATCAGGCCCCCGGCTCAGCCCGCGGGTGTGGGACAGTGAGCCCTAGGGCCAAGAGGAAGTAAGACACCAGATTGGCTTTGGTCATCAGTTTACCACTTCACAGCCGCGACATGGGCAAATCGCTGAACTTCTGTGAGCCACAGCTGCCTCCCGCACAAATAGGGGTGATGATAATAATCCCTCCAGAGGGGAATTAAATGTGGCAATGCACACATGTGGAGCCCCAGCCCAGGCCTAGCACACACAGCCCTTCATAAATGACTGGCTGTGGTGGGGGCAGGGCATAGTGCCAAGGTCCTAGTGTGGCTCTGTAGAGCTCTGTGCTCACCTGTTCCCAGAGGCACCCTCACACCTGCCAGATATTTATGATGTATTCCTTCCCTCTCCACCCCCAAAGTCCTCCCTGGGACACAGACATCCACAAAGCCAGTGTAGACATTTGGGTTGCCACCAGGAATTCTCTGGATCTGGAACCCCTTCCAAGGGTCTTGTGGGTCAGCTTTTCTGGGTGGCCTTCTGATAATTCTGCAAATGGTCAGAATTAGGAATCTCTGGAAAACGGAGCTGAAAGCCTCCCAGTGAGGACAAGCTGGACCACAAGGGGGCAGTATTGGCCAACCCCTGCTTCACAGAGTTGGTTCCCCACCTCTTGTCGCCAGGGAGGAGGAGGATGGAGGGGGACAAAGATGAGGAGAGTAAAAGGTCTTTCCCGGAATAAATTTGTTTTATGTTAACTTATGTGAAACAAAAGAAGAGTATCAGATGAAACATTCAAGGAGGATTTTTGAGGGCAACTTCAACAACGTGAGGGGAGACCTTCCATCACCTCATTCGGCACACTCCAAAAGGCCAGCTGGGGACAGTTCTAATAGCAGACGCACCACCACCTGCAAGCCCACCTGTCTTCAAGTGGAAACAAGGATAATGGGCCTGTAGGAAGCAGGGCAGGCCTAAATTGCCCCAGTTTTTACACACAGAAGCTGCATCTTTGGAGTGTTTCAATGACTTACTGAGATTGTGGCTTAGCCAGTGGCACAGCTTGGGCCAGAACCCCAGGACCCCTACTCACCAGTGCAGAACATTTTCCACTGCACTCCACTGGTCCTCTTCTCTGACCCCAAATGGATTCTCGTTGTTATTGAGAGCCACTGTGGCCCAGGCTCCATAGCCCTTTCAGCTCTCCACAGGGTCTCCATAGCCCTTTCAGCTCTGAATGATGAAAATCCAGAATCTTAGCCTTAAGAAGGTTCTCCATTGGAATATTCCTCCCATCAAGAGCTTGAACCTGGTTAGAGCACAAGAGCACCTATATTTTGGTTTCTCTGAGGTCACCACAGGTGGGCTTTGCTTGAACAAGCCCAGTATATGAATGGCCATTGGATTTGCATATGTTGTAGATTGGGGGAAAGGAGCTTTGTGAAATGATGCACAAAATTCCTTGAAATGGCAAAGTTCCTGCACCCATCATCCTACTTCCCAAGCATTTAAAATAGAGTTAAAGGGACAAGGGTTTAATTTACACCCAGCTGTGTGTGAATCCCTCGATTGCTAACTCACCCACATCAAAGTCGAGGGATCAAACAGGAAAAGTGGGTAGGAAGTGAGGCCTCTGGTTTGGCTGGGCGTGTAGAGACAAACAGGAAAAGATAGTTCCTTGACCTTCTGGCTGCCTGCCTATGTTACACTCACTAGCCAGAAGGGAGCCACAGCCTGGCCAGGGGCCAGGGGCCACACTAACCCATTCGGTGCCTACCGTGAGTGAAGCAGTATGCCCTGCCCGCACCAAGCCTCTAATCTAGGGGGAGAGCTGAAACAAACACCAGATCATGTTAACACCAAGCAGCCAGAGACACAAAGCACACAGTTTCACAGGTGGCAGTGGCTGGGATAGACCCCAAAGGTTGCAGGGACTTTCATAGTCAGAGATAAAGGAGAGAGCATTTTATAGGCTGACAAAAGTGCCAGCAAAAAGCCTGGAAGGAAGGAAGGCTAGGGTGTTTTTAGGGAACAGAGAGAAGCACCCCTTCTGTCTCCATCCAGATGATGTATTCCACAAAGATAAGAACTGCATATGATGATCCTTAGAGCTCCCATCAGTAACTAGCACAGGGTCAGGAACCTGGAAGGGGCCAGTTATTGTTTTGGGTGAACTTCTCAAAAGACAGGACATTCTCCCAGGGCATTGGAGTAGCTATGTTGAAAGGGAACTGAATTCCTCGAACTGCACACACTGCAGTGTTACTGCCTCTGGGCTGCAATTCTACCTTTCATTGCCTTGGTCTTGGTACTGAAGCCAGAGTTTATAAACATTCCTCTTGCCCGTGCGCGATGTTATGCTTTGTCAGTAGAGGGCGACGGAGAGACGTCACAGGAAAAGGTGAGTCTTTTCTTGATCCCTCAATGCTGCAATGCTTGCTCCTGGGCACATCCGGTGACACTAACCTCTCGAGAGTCTCAGGAGCACCTAAGCGACAGCTTCACAACAAGCTGAGGTTCTCTCCAGTGACATTCTGGTAAGTTCAACACCGAACCCTAGGTGAGTAGTGAGTGCTGTTGGCCCCCCACTAGGCAGTTTCCTGCTTACCAGCCTTGACCTACTTGACCTTGGCTTTAGTGAACTTTTATACTGTTCAGTGGCACCAGCCACACCCTCTCCAATGAGACCTGAATCTCAGCTTTAGAGAGACACCTCTCCCATTTTATTCCTTCCTATATGTTTAGAGTTCTTTTTAGCTCTAATTAGTCAATCTCCTGTCACTAGGTAATAATTCTTGATAGTCTACCTTCCCTGTTGGAATTACCATGTGGTTTCTGTCTCCTGATTAGACCCCGATGGATAAAACACTCACACACATATATACAGACTCTTTGGAGGGGCTCCTTGCTCCCTCCTCAGATGGATTCTCCCCCCTCATAAATCCTCTGAGCATCTTGAGTCACCTTCTCCTCCTGAATATCCCTGGTATCAATCAGGCTTCCACCAGGAAGACAGGAACCATCCCAAGTATTTCAAGCAGGAAGGAATTTAATACAGGGACTCTGGTACTTAACAGTCTCCGCCTGTTCCTAACTGTCCCTGTGGGCAGGTGACTTGGCCTCTCTGAAACTCAGTTACCACTTCTATAAGGATACAGATAAAAATAACACCTAACTCATATGGTACCTCTGAAAACTTATATAAAATAGTCCATGAAAAACTCCCAGGGCCTGGTACATGGTTAGTGCCCAAGAACTATAAGCTATTATTAGTGTTACTATTATAATCCTCTAAATGTTCCAGCACATCTGAGCTGAAGGGTCCCAAAGCCACATCACTGTATCTGAGGCAGCCAAGAAGGGAAGAAGACATTTCAGCAGTAAGAATTCCATCCCCAGTTGAAGTAAAGACTGGGGAGGGAGTCAGAGGGTAAGAGGATGATGTGTAGGCTGGATATGTCCCATTGGCTCCAATCCCTGCCTGTCCTCAACCAGAACGAGTTTTATACCCTAAACTTCCTTCACATACACTGAGCACAGCTCTCTCACCCAGATTCCTTTTAAAATTTTTAATTGAAAATGTAATATATGCATATGATTTTTTAAACGTCAGAGTACAAAATGCTATGCAGTCAAGAATGTCTCCCTCCCACGCCAAACCCCCAGTCCGTCATCTCTCCCACCTCAGAGACAGTCACCATGAGCCAATTTACTATGTGTATTTCCAGGCATATTTTAGGCATATACAAATATAATATGTTTTCATATTTTAATACATACGGGAACACCATTTTTGCTTTTCCACTGAATAATATATCTTGGAGAGCGTTCCATATTTGCACTGATGCAGCTCCCTTATTCATTTTTTTCTTTCATCTTATTCTTTTTTAAATGTGCATAGTATTCTTGATATGGATACAGCACTAAGTATTTAACCAGAGCCCTTCTGGTGGAAATTTTATTTCTCCCCGGTCTTTTCCCGTCATAAACAATGTTGTCAAAAGTTATCTACTGTACATAATGACTTCTTTATTTTTATGAGGTAGAAAAATCATCTCACCTCTTAGAGTTGGAGATCCAAAGGCCATCCTTATGGTCTAACATGACCATGTTAGGAGCTGAGAACCTGCATTCCAGACCCATCTCAACTAATCATGTCCTTCACACCCGGGCACCAATTTCTTCACCTCCCTGTGTCACTCAGGTTCCTTGCTTGTCAGGCAATAGTGGTACCTGCGTTCAATGGCCTCACAAGGGCATTCTGAGGACCAAATGAGACAAGGTGCATGAAAGCTGGTGACCACTGTGCTAATCCACAAGCCTCTAACCGGGTTATTGGCCAAACCTACAGTTGATATGTTGCTCGAGGACTGTGCCCATAAATCCTCAACATGCTGCCTGGGGCACCCAGTGCTCCCTCTAAAGGAAACGTACCCTCCCACCCCACCCCACCCACACACACACAGCTCCTGCTTACGGACAACCCTAGGCTGCTGTGCACTGTGTGTCCCTGCTCTCCCCAAGCTTCCACTTCACCTCGGGACTGAACCCGGCTGAGGCACACTGACCACAGGCTCCCCAGTGGCTAGAATGAGAAGCGGTGCCCAGACAACCCAACTCATTCTGACTCTTGTCTTTGGAAAAGTCTACTAGGAAGTCATGAGTGACTAAGATAGTTAGGACAAACATAAGACGGAATACACAGTGAGAGGCCGTGCAGTCAGGGCCCTGGAGGGCCACTAGAAGCCACAGTTCCTGAAACGAGTTAGCTGAATACACGGAAGCTATGAGGTAGGAAAGAAGTGGAGAATGCTGGTAAAAAGAGGACACAGAGAAGCAGAACCACCAGAACCAAAGCATTCTAACAGTGACCAGCTCAGCTGCTGAAGCCAACATGACAAGGCCCTGGTGAGGCCCCGTCATCCAAGTCCCTGTTGGGCTCCCATATGATCCTGTCTCCCTCGCTCCCTCATGTGACTTTACCATACCCTGCCTTTCCCTGGGCACAGCAGAGGAGGAAAGACCCTCTTCATGCTGCCAGGAGTGTGAAACCAGGCCAAGGCTTGTGAGACCCATATCCCCAGCTTCCTGCAGAGTCCCCTAAAGGACAGGTGTGTGAAGATCTTACCTCGGGGCAGGGGAAATGGGAGTCATAGATTCCATTTTGCTTTAGAATATACTGCTTTGCTGAAATTGATGCAGCTACATGGAGGTCAGCCTCCTGGGAAAAGATCAGAGTGGAGAGGGGCAGAGAGCAGAAATGGAGAGGAAAATGGATAATAATTAGCAATTGAGATTTTGCTCATGCAGATCCTTCCCTCTTGCCCAAATTCCACCCACCCTTCATGTCACCTCTTCCACTAAGCCCTCCCTAGCCGCTCCAACCATATTAGCATTGGTCTTCTTACTAACATGACTACATTGCCTTAAGGGCCCCAACTCTTCATCTTGCCCTCTAGCCATACCACATATATTTTTTACCATACCTTTCACTGTATGTCTTTCCAGTTCTTCCCACTAAAAAGGGAGAGTACATTTCTCCCACCTTTGACTCCCACCTTTGCAGGTAGTGGGCAAACCACATGGGTTTGGCCATATGACCACCTTATATTATTGGCCAATGCCAATAGCTCAAGATGGAGGTGATGATGTGCCAGTTCCAAGGACCCTTGTGCTTCTTCCATTGCCATGAAAAGAGCATGCACAGGCTAACCCACTGTTCCCAAGAGGAGGATGAGGGACATGTGGAAGGAAGTTGCCTTGGGCAAGCCCCCTGGTTGAGCCCAGCCTAGATCAGCCAATTCTTAGATACCTGAGCTAAATGCATGTTTATTGTTTTATACCACTGAGATTCTATGGTTGTTTGATAGATAGCTAATACAACTACCCATAACACTTATTATGCTTTTTAGTACTTGGTGATTTTTAAAAAATTTATTTGAGAGACAGAGAGAGAGCTGGGGAGGGGCAGAGAGAGAGAGAGAGAGAGAGAGAGAGAGAAAGAGAGAGAAAGAGAGAGAAAGAATCCCAAGCAGGCTCACACTGCTAGCATGGAGACTGATATGGGGCTCGAACTCATGAATTACGAGATCATGACCTGAGCTGAAATCTAGAGTCAGACACTTAACTGACTGAGCCACCCAGGCACCCCAGTACTTGGTGACTTTTAATGACAGTTCATTATTTGGTCACAGATAATTGTTTCTTTGGGTAGCTCTCTCCTAGTTAAGATCGCCAGATTTAGCAAATAAAACTGCAGGATCCCCAGTTAAATTTGAAGTTCAGAAAAACAAGGAATCATTTTTTAATATAAGGGTGTCCCATGTAATTTTTAGAACATATTGATACTAAAAACTATCTAAAATTCAACTTTAACTGGGCATCCTCTATTTATCTAGCAATTCTACTTCTAGTGCTTAAGGCAGTATCAACATCTTACACAAGAATCTTGACATAGTTCTGGTCACCATTAAAGTGCTGGGAGAGAAGAGCCATGGTTTTCAAACTGTAAGATTTGCAAGATGGCAGAACTTAAGCACTTTCTCCTCTCTAGTGACAAACCCACTATGATCATGGTGATGATGATGACCATTGCCTTAGCCACTGTAGAGGCAGGTAGCAGGCAAATATACTTTCTTGTCTTCATGTCAGTGCCACAGTGTAGGGAAGTGGCTAAATCTTACCCCCATTTCTAAATGAGTACACCGAGCACCAGACAGATAAAATTACTTTCCCTTGGACAACAGCTAGGGAGAGTAGTAAAGCTAAAACTCAAACACAATCCTTTCTCTTTCCGTAATGCAATTTTGCCTCCAACTACCAAAAATGCTTTTTGTCATTTTCACAAAACTGAAGAGGGCAAAGTACATTCCCCAGTCTCCCAGTTTCTTTGCTGGTCTCCCTCAATCCATTCTATGAATAATGGGAGTTGTACCAGTGTGCTAGGGCTCCCACGACAAAGCGCAAAGCAGCACAGACTGGGTGACCTGAACAACAGAAATGCATTTTCTCACTTCTGGAGGCTGGAAGTCCAAGATCAAGGTGCCAGCAGGGCTGGTTCCTTCCGAAGGCTGTAAGGGAAGGGTCTGTTCCAGCCCCGTAGTGGCTAATTTTGTCTGCACCTGACTGGGCCGTGTGATACCCAACTTCTCAGTGTGTGTGAGGGTATTTCTGGAAGAGATTAGCATTTAAATTGGAGGGCTGAGTAAAGCAGAAGGCCCTACCCATTGTGCATGGGCATCATCTCATCCTTTGAGGGCCTGAATAGAAAAAAGTGGGAGAAAACTAAATTGGTTCTCTCTGCCTGAATGCTTGAGCTGAGACATCGGTCTTCTCCTGGCCATGGACTGGGACTGGAATTCACACCACCAGCTTTCCTGGAGGTCCCACTGGCAGCCAGCAGATCATGCCACTTCTTCACGTGAGCCAATTCCTTATAATAGATCATATATATGTGTGGCCCCTATTGGTTCTGTTTCTCTGGAGAACACTGACTACTAACACAAGGCCTCTCTTCTGGGCTTGTAGATGGGCTTCTTCTCCCTTATGTTCACACCACCTTCCTTCTGTGCGTGTCTGTGCCCAGATTTCCTCTTCATATAAGGACATCAGTCATACTGGATTAGAACCTACCCTAATGACCTCATGTTAACATAATCACTTCTTTAAAGGCCCTATCTCTAAATAAGGGCACATTCTAAGGAACTGAGGGGTAGGGCTTCAACATATGAATTTGGAGGGGAGACACAATTCAGCCTATAACGGGGTTTGTGGAGCCAACTGTAACTCATCCCAATACAGTCTGCTTTTAAAAGAGGGACCCTAGCGGGAGGTGGGGGGGCGGCCTGTGGGGCCCAGTCAGTTAAGCGTCTGACTCTTGATTTCGGCTCAAGTCACGATCTCATGGTTTGTGAGCTCGAGCCCCGCGTTGGGCTCTGTGCTGCGCATGGAGCCTGCTTAGGATTCTCTCTCTCCCTCTCCCCTCCCCTCCTCAATCAATAGCCATACATACATACATACACACATACATACATATAAAAGAGGGCCCCAAGGGAAGAGATTTCAAATGATGGAACTTTGGGTTTCAAGTGGTGGAATTCTAGTTTCTAAAGCAGTCCCTAGGGTGGCAAAGACTCATCCTGCAGTTCTTCATACTGGACCTCAAGGGTGTGTCACACCCTCTGCCAAAGGGGCCCTAGCAACTAATAGAATGTGGGTTATTATGAGGGCAGGGGATTGTGATGGTAGCCCAGCTGTGGAATCCAGCGAGACCAAATGTCAACACCTCAAAAGATGTCCTTTGGCCGCAGTTGGCAGCATTGTGGTTTTCTGGATGGCAGCAGAGGACAGGGAATCAGTGGAAGCCCGGGGAGCAGGAGAAAGCGGCCCAGCCTTCCCCAAGGTGGTGCCTGATGACCCCATGTCTGAAGGGAAGTCAAGGCCTTCTTTGGTAAGGGGGGGGTGCCTCATTTCATTGCCCCAGCCTGTCCCTACACAGGGAGGAACACGGGATCGGAGCTAAGTGCTAGGGGATCCCAGAGAGCTGCTAACAAGAGCAGGTGATGTGCACCCCACCCCCACAACTGGCCCCCAGCTGTCACCAGGGACCAGGTAGCCCTTGATGAGATTGTGAAGTCACTGGAAGCTGGCTTTGTTCTCTCCCATCTAGCGCCCCATTCAGGGCCCTTTCCTCCCTCTGTGACTGGGATCTGGCTCCCCCCGTGGCCCTTTTTTGTTGGTCCCCTATGTGGAGGTTCTTCCCTCTGTAGCCCAGAGAGGACCGGGTGTATAACCGGCCTCAGAGTTACATAGAGTGGGGGGTGGGAAAGTTTCACCAGTGATGACTGGAAAGTCATCAGGAAGTCAGACTTCTATCTCAACGCCCCAAGCCTCCCCCTGCAACTCCAGGGTGCCATTCCTTCCCGTCAGTGTGCCCTGTCCTTCTGTGTAACTCCAGGTAAGTGCACCTCTGGTTAGAACTCTAGATCCTTACAGGTCATAGCCCTCTTTCACACGCCCCCCGCCCACTGTGGCCTGGGGCTGTAGATGTGCCGTGGGGGAATGTGGGTGGCCCCAGGCCCCTGAATTGCCCCTTCGCTGCTGCTCCAGGAGGCGGAGTCCCCGAAGCCAGACTCTTCCTACCACTACCTGGAGGAGATGGAAGCTCGCGAGGACGCAGGCTGTCCAGGGCCGCCCAAGTCACTGTGCTCCAAGGCCGGTCCCACCGCCAAGGGCCAGGCGGGTGACGCACCCGAACTCAAAGAGCCGCCTCCGGCCCCGGCCACTCCCGGGACACCGGGGACCGAGCGCAACGCCGAGATGGAGCTGGAGAAGGTGCGCATGGAGTTTGAGCTGACGCGGCTCAAGTACCTGCATGAGGAGAACGAGCGCCAGCGGCAGCACGAGGAGGTGATGGAGCAGTTGCAGCAGCAGGCCATGCCCCGCCTGGTAGGTGCCGGGAGGGTGGGGGCGCTGGCCAGAGGCTCTCAGGTCCCCCCCCCCTCCATCCCCCGGCCCGAGGGCTGGGGGCTGCCTGCATGGGGAGCCCACCTGACCTGCTTCACCCCTGCACCCTGCCCCGGGTCCAGAGATGGGTTGCCGGCTGCTTTAGAGCTGCCCTGCTTGGCTGAGATCAACTCTTTAAGGAGAGTTGACCCTGACCCTGGAGGAGGCCCCAGAACCACCTGTCCACCCACCTGTCTGCAGCTTCCCTCCTCAGGGAAAAGTCTTCAACATCTTTTCACCACTCTCTATTCCTCTCTGCCTGTTGTGTAAGAGATGTGAGCCCTCCTGCAGTCTGGCCAGTGGATTTTGATAAAACCATCACCTTCCCCTTATCAGAGCTGCATTGGTTCTGTTCGCTCTTCCTTGTTGCCATCTAAGGCTTAGACGTCTTGTGGCAAGAAATGGGCTGCTCTCCCCTAACCTGTACTAAATGGGGATAAAAAGGCCTATTCTTGATTAAATGGGATGTGAAGGACTTAGCACTGTGTGATTGGGCCACCACAAGTCCTAAATTACACAAGACGCCATTGTTTAAAGCAGGTTGCCCGGGCTTTAAAATCAGACAGGATTGGTTAAAACTCTGTTTCTCCCGTGTATGAACTGCGTGGCGTTGGGCGAGTTACGAATCCTCCTTGAGCCTCGCTCTGTGCACCTGGAAAGCAGTACCTACCTCATAGGGTTGCCGTGAGAATTCAGTGATAGGCTGCATGTGAGGTGCTTTGCAATGAGCCTGGCAGATTAGGTAAGCGCTCAATAAATGTTAGCTATTACCGTTTTTATGCACTCACGCAATTCACTTCTTGACCCAAATGCAACAACTTACATTCATCACTTGGCAATTTTATTGGGATGTAATGTATTAGCCATGCTTCCCAGCTCTGGGTCATCCTCAATTCTGAGAAACTTGCCTTCTGTCTTTATCCAAGTCATCACTGTAATTGTTGAGGAGGGTATGACCTAAAGTAAATACCACTAAAAGATCTCCCTACAGGTTAGCAATGTTCCATTAATCACCACCCTTGCGTCACATTTTATCCAGCTCACATTTCTCTACCTTGTCCAGAAAAACTATCTTGAGACAGACACACCGTCAAACGGTTTCCCATAATTAAGTTATTACACTACCTATAGAATTTCCCTAATTGACGGGTCAATTTTTTTTCCCTAAGAAAATGAGATTGGTTTTGCATGATTTGTTTTCAATGAACACATGCTGGCTTTTAACAATTAATCATTTTTTTCTTGCTCACAAAATGCCTGCTTAATTATACACCGAATGGTTTTGCTAAGCCAAGTCAAGCTGATGGAAGTGGGATCTCCAGAATCCCATCTTTTTTACTCCCTCTTTAAAGAAAAAATAGAACAAACATTTGCTTGTCTCTAAGATTCTGGCACATTCCTCAGATTTTTGATTTCTCACAGGTAAGTTCCATGTCCAGGCTTGGGGTTTTATTCTCAGTATCCTGGGATAAAATGTGTCCCGAGTTGGACACTGAAACTACTTAAAGCACCTGTGGTTAAGGTACTGTGCCTTTGCTCTATGCCTCCTTCTAACCACATTTGTTTTCCCTTTTTTTAGTTTGAAAAGCTTACTCTTGTGGATGAGCTGAAACCCTGGGTGTATAGTCCTATCTGCTGTCTGTCTTCTGCTCAAAAGATAGACCGTGGAAAGTGTTGTGAAAAGTCTAAAAGGTTTCACAAATGCATGTCTGGTTGTCAATATCATAATTATCACCCATCAGCATTTTAGACTGAAAGCATATGCTGGCTGCTTTGGGGCCGCTGGAAATCCATGGACCCAGAGTCATAGCAGGTCTATAGGTGCCCAGTAGGGCTCATGCAGCCACCCCTCCCTCTAGAACACTGGGTTTCTTCCTCTGCTCTTCAACCTGCCTTGCCATTCACTTTGGAAATGGCATCCCTGGAGTCATTTTCTGCCCCCTCGGGTTTATTTATTTGCCCTCACATTGTATGTGGTTACTCCAACAATGGTGTGTCCGAAACTGCTGTCTTTCATGATCGTTTACAAAAGTATTTCACGTGTTGTGCATTTATTGACAGGTAGAGAGCTGACTTGATTTTTAAGCCCCTCCCCACTCTCTTTTTCTGGATGAATGGGTGGGTAGATGGATTTCATTGTATTGAAAAGTATCTCTGTCTGTTTCTAGCCAGCTTGGGGTATCACAGCTCCTGCCATCTGCCTGCTTACAAAAAAACATGGCATGATTTTAAAAGATATTTTAAAGAATAAACCATGGGTGATGCCTTCTTAACTACAGATCAAAATAGTTATATCAGCTTTTTTGCTGTACTTCGATGTTGATGCTTTCTACAGTTAAAATGGAGGCTTGTTGGATCTGAATTCTATAGATTCCAGAAATGAGCAGCAAGAACACAGGCAGAATCAGCCAGAATTAACTTGAGCTGCTTTCCTCCTCCTCAGTACCGTGAGGGTTTAGCGAGGCTCTATCACCTGTCTCTCACCACCTATCCCCCAGAGAGACCCAACCTTAGACTGATAGACCACAGACTGACCCTGTGAGACATATGCCAGTACAAGAGGTCAGAAACAGTCACTTGCGCCCAAGGGACATCCTCTCATTGTGCCGCTGTCCAGAAAACAAGGCCGAGTGTCAGGGCAAACCATGCAGAGAACATTCCCAAGAACCCAGCATCCAGATCTGGGGATCTCAGAGTCAGAGAGAGACTGCCATCTGTGTGACTCAGCCACAGCACAGAACGCACAGAGAAGGGAAGGTGTCACCTGGAGCCTGGCTCAGGAAGGCTAAAGGCAGACGCAAGAAGTGAAAACCCATGAGTTCCTCCACGTGCCAGTGACCTGACTAGGAATGTTTCGGTTCTCGGTCCACTCTTCCTCTTGCGGTCTTGTGAACGGGGGATGAGGAAGACAACCTGCCCCAGGTCCCATTCCGGAGGGGACAAGAGCAGGACTGACGCACAGACCTGCCTGGCACCTGAGCCCGGTTTGGCCAGCTCCACTCTCTTCTTTCCCCCACAGTTCTCCGGAGGCCTCCAGGACCTCCTGCTCCCCCAGAACCAGTTTGCCATGTTCCTGTACTGCTTCATCTTTATACACATCATCTATGTCACCAAGGAGATGGTCTTCTTCCTCTTCTCCAAGCACTACCTGTTCTGCATCGTGGCCATTCTGCTCTGTTTGATTAAAACTTTATGGTCATACTTCTAGGTGCTTTCGCTCCCTCCATCACTGGGAACCTCCATGGGTAATTAGGACATGATCCAAGTCAGCCTGTGGCCTCCCTGCCTCCTCCTTCCCTCATACGAGCCTCCCTCCAATCACAGCTGGCTGTTAGGAAAGGCTCTGTTGTCAACCATTTACATATTAGTGTGAAGAAACGCGTTCAGGCCTCGTTCTAAGCCTGGGTTCTCAGTGTGGTTGAGGATACTTTATGCCCTAAGAGGAGGACTTCAGAAGTTATCAAGCTAGGGAGGTTTCTAGAGGGAGAAGGGGTTTGGAAAGCCTTGTTAGAATCACAGGAATCAAACTATGACCAGGTTGGTTCAGGATCCACCACATCTATTCATTTGCACAGATCTTCTCTGAGGTGGAGGATGCTGTGGTAGGCTCGGGGATAAGCCCCCCCAAAGATGTGCCTGTCCCAATCCTCAGAACCTGTGAATTCACCTTAACATAGTAAAAGAGGCTCTGGGATGTGATTAAAGGCCTCCCAATGGGGAGATAAGCCTAGACTATTCCACGGGTCCAACGTAATCACAAGGGTTTTGCAAGAGGGAGACAGGAGGGTGAGAGAGAAGGGGATGTGACCTCGGAGAAGTGGAGGTTGGAAAGAGCCAAGGAATGCAAGCAGCCTTTAGAAACTAAAAGAAGCACAAAAATAAATTTTCTCTGAGAGCCTCCAGAAAGAACATAACTCTCTGCCAACCCATTTTAGACAGACCTGTAGACCGCCATAACTGTAAAGAGAATAAATCTGAGTTGCTTTAAGCCACTAAGTGGGTAGTACTGTGTTACAGCAGCAACACGGAACTAATACAGGAGCCAAGACTCCCCGAGCTCTTTCCAGCTCCGCACGCGTGTCAGGAGAGCAGCGCCAGGCCATGGGCAAGAGTTGGTTTAACACTGGGCATAAGCAGGACAGTACAGTCAGTCACGTAGGAAAAGAGCCTACCCTCAGGCAACAGGCAGTTCAGAGAAAGCCTCTGAAGCCCCAGGGAGCCCAGGACAGGCCTGTCAGAATCTGATAGGCAAAGGCTATCCCTACCTCTGAGCAGTGCTTGCCTGGGTGAGACTTTGAGAGCAAAGTCCCCGCCTGATCCCAGGGGACTGGGGAAGGGAGGCTCTAATGCCTGACAGGGCCCAGAGCAAGTCCACAGTGCTCATTAGTGAAAAGTAGGAGGAGAAAAAAAAAAACAGGCCACACAGCTCAACCCTCAAATCCCCAAACACACACACGCGCACATATACACACACGCAGATGCAGAGCAAAAAAGCAGTTGTCCATAACGGCGACACACACAGTCCCCCCACCCCCAAATAAACAAGCAGCAGCAATGAAAAGGAGCCGACTTTGAACATTAGAGGGTCCAGAGTAGGCACAAAATGGGGTTCCCGGTATGTATGTAACAAAGAGTTCAACTCCCCCATTGCCAATACCCTACCCGCCCCCCTCTCTCTCTCTCACACACACACACACACACACACACACACCCCACACACTGCTAGCACTCCCTCCATCAGCTGCTCCGGCCCCACCAGCCCTGCCCGGGGAGGACTGGCACCTGGCTAAGGCACAGGAGGCCCTCGGGAAAATGCAGCAAACTGAACGAGGGTGGACACAGTTCTGTAATCAGTCAAGGCTGTCATAACCCCTCTTTTTCTGGGGCACAGATCTCAGCCTTGAGACGGACGAAAGAATACGGTTCTGTCTCATCGGGCTCTGTGAGAGATACTCAGTGAAGACACATGAAAAAAAGAGCACCGCCCTGGGACTCGATGTCCGAACACATTATCGTGCCACGTGAGTCTGCAGTGACTCATCATTTCCCGCCCAGCTCGGGGCACCACTCCCATTCATAGTTGCATGCGCCACGTATTTACCTGAAAGTAGGAAAACTCTCCTTTCTCGTTAAACTTCGAATGATAGGTGTTTTTGCTATGGGTCCTCTCTCACACTTATCTTATTTGATCTGGGGTGGAATTGAGGTAAGAGGAGAAGGAAATCAGGGTATCAAAAGGATTTAAGGTCCAGGTATTTGTTATAGCAGACAGAACTGGGAGTTTGTGAAAAATACCAAGTGCTGGGGTGCCTGGGTGGCTCAGTGGGTTGAGTGTCTGACTTCGGCTCAGGTCATGATCTCACAGTTCGTGAGTTAGAGCCCTGCATCGGGCTCCGTGCTGACAGCTCAGAGCCTGGAGCCTGCTTCGGATTCTGTGTCTCCCTCTCTCTCTGCCCCTCCCCTGCTCATGGTCTGTCTCTCTCTCTCTCTCTTAAAAATAAATAAACATTTGAAAAAAAAGAAAAAGAAAAAGAAAAATACCAAGTGCTAAAAGGCCATTTAGTTCTTTGCCCTGTTGCCAGGTAAATTGAACTTAAATACATCCATTTTCCTTGCAAATCTTCAGAGAAAGAATTAACTCCCTCGAACAGTTAAGTTAGCATCCCATCCTTAGAAGGGGCATGAAATCTCCCTTCTATTCCTCGTCCTGTGACTGAAGACTGAAGCTGGTAGTGTCAGATCTGCCCTCTGGGAAAATGAGAACAGCTCATGGTCACTCCCCAAACGTGGTAAAGTTCTCCTAGTTCAAATTCAGAGCAGAAAATCAGAAGGGAGAGAGATGAACGTGGAGAGAGCTGTACAACATAGGAAGAAGGCACAGTCAAGGGGTTGCAAACAGACAACATCCAAGAATATCTAGAACACCTCCAACGTGCCAGGCACTTTGCTAAATGCTTTATGGAGACAATCTTCAAACCCTGGAAGGGTTTACTATCTCCATTTCACAGATAAGGATACTGAGACTCAGAGAGGTTAAATAACTTACCCGAAATCGTCTTAGATCTCAAGTCTGACTCCTAAACACGTGATCTTCCTACATGACTATGTTCCCTTGATCCTGCCTTGAAGGATTTCACAGCCTTGCTGGCAGGATGAGGTTAACATACATGAAAATGTCGCATACAGACCTTAGTGATGAAGGAAATCAAAGGAGAGTTTCCTGGAACCCAGGGTGATAGGAAGACCTCTCAAAAGAGCAGCCCACAAGAGCAGGTAAGCCCGGGATAGGCAGAAAGGAAGAGAGGGAATTCACACAAACTAAGGTCAGGACGGGAGTGTATACACAGTGTACAGAAGAAAGAGAAGGCTCATTCTCCAATAAATAGTGTGAAGGGTAAGAGGCCTAGAAAATTGATAGGAGGCCAAATGTTATGGTCTTGAATGTTGGTCTGAGGAATATGAACTTAATCCCTTGGGAAACAGAGAATCCCTGAAGAGTGTAGTGTGAGATAGAAACCTCCCTCAAAAAAAAAAAAAAAAAAGACTTCCTTTCCCCCTCTCTCCTGGGGACCATGTTCTTGCCTTGACCACGTGGAGGACTGCATTCAGCTGTAAAAGAAACTCAACCAAAGTGGCTTAACCATATAGTGACTTATGTTTCTCACATACTAAGAAACCTGCTTCTCACAGGTAAGACAGTCTGCGACTGGTGAAATTGCTCTAGGAAATCAGAGGGGACCCAGGCTGCTCTTTGCTCCACCATCCTTAGCACTCAGCTTTTATCCTCCTCACCCTATGGCCTTCAGCCCCATGATTACAAAATGGTTGCTGCCGCCCCAAGTACCACATCCACAACTCCAGTTCAGAAAAGAGAGGAAAGAAAAGGGGCAGCTTTTAAAAGCTTTCTGGAAAGACTCACCCAGAGACTTCTGTTTACATCTCATTGGTCAGACTGGGTCATGTGGCTGCTCTTAGCTGCATGTTTTCTGAGATGGGAAGTTTCTTACCTGCGCACCGTTGCAGCCTTGAACAAAATTAGGATTCTGGGGAGGGAGAATTCGTGTGGGGGAGGGAGAGATGGATATCGAAGGATCAAATAACTATGTCTAGCATACCCTGCTTTCTTAGACCCAGCTTCCACTCCCAGCCCTGCGCCAGTCTTAGTGGGGTTGAGACATGGGTTGGGGACACAGTTGTGGCCAGTCCGGGCCTGGAGCATTGCAGCACTACTGCCCTAAGGCAGCATTCACATACCACAGCAGGAAGGTCACAGACCTCTCCTCTGGACGGGCGGCTGGAGCAGCTCTGCCTTCATCTTCCTGACCTCTGCCTGAGGCCCCAAGGCCCTACACATCCAGGACAGCAGCCCTGGCTGGGGCCGGGGCACTAGACGGTACACCCCTCTGTGCTGAGTGCCCTCAGCACAGCTGCAAGATGCAAGTTTGCTCCTAGAGTACCCCCCCCAAGTCCCAGATTCCACAGAACTGAGCCCAGCGCCCCCACTCCCCGTCTCGTCTCTCCGGTCAGTCCCCTCACCCCAAGCTGCCAAAGACTGAGGGTATGACAGATCCTACGCCTTATAAAGGGTCACTCAGCTTTAGTCCAAACAATCAAACACTAATTAACTTTCAGGCAGGCTTCCGGAGGGAAAGATAGAAGAATCTTTCCTGCTCCCCAGATGGAATCACACAAGTCGCTACCCCAAGCCCAAGGACAAAAGCAGAATCCTGAAGACAGCTGGAATCTGCAGGAGGGAAGAGGGAACAGGCTTGGTTCCAAAGGCCACTTCCTGGCCTCTCTTTTTCTAATCTCACTTGAGCAGGTGACTGCGAGCAAGCTGGTTAAGGTTTCTAGGCTTCATTTGGATGACCTGTAAATTACCGAAACTCTTAGTGAGGGAGAGAAAGGACCAAATCCTAGGGTCTGACTTCAGAATTCTGATTTAACTGAAATGATCTGGGTTCAGTCGCTTCAAAAGTGCCCCCAGTTGATTGCAATGTGCAGCCGTATTGTAAAAGCCAACTCCTGGCTGCTCTACCTGTGATCTGAAGACCTGCAGCTTCAGCATTGCCTGGGGCATCGTAGAAATGCAGCATCCCAGCCCCAGCTGCCCAGATCCCACTGTTAACTGCTCCGTTTGACAATATCCCCAGGGACTCCCAGGGGAAGTATTACTGTAGGTGATGCAATTCAATTCAATTCAACCTGTCCTCTGTTATGAAGATACTGCTCTTGGCCTGGAGGATCTTCCAGAAGGGGATGTGGAGGCAAGATGGGAAGGAGAAAGAGGACGACTGAGCCTGTAGCCCCTAGAAGTGCTGAGGGGGAGGGGGGCAGGCCACCAACATCTGGCACAGCCCAGGGTGGCCTTGTGTCCGCCCCTCCTCCCTCTGTGCCTTTTCATGAGCCCTGGCTCTGGGCTTCTGAGGAATCAAATGATTTATCCCAGCACTCAGGGATTTACCAGAAACTTCCGGAATCCCCCCAGGCCTGTCTCTGCCTCTGTCCCTTTTTTGATCTAGCTTCTACACGTGTAGCTTGGGAAAATCTTGCTAATATGCATTCATTCATTATTTAAAGGTTGCCACTGTTCCTTCAGGAAGGTTAAGCATGATTAAAAGATGGGATTTTTCCACAGGGCACAGCAGCAAAGCTAGGGCTCCCGCATTTTTTCAGCTGTTTTGGCCAAGCCTTGTTGCATAATTTAAAGTCTGTGACTTATTTAGATTTAATTAGCCAAAGGAGCAGCAGCTGAGGCTCACTAGTCAGTATTTATTAAGCGCCCTCAAAGGGTTTGGTAGCTCTTTAGAGCAAAGAGCAGGATCAGCTTTGGACTTGCAAATTACCCACCCTTAAGCAGGAGGGGGTCACAGATAGTGCCAGCAGGTAGCACTTTGGTTTCTCAAGGAGAACAAAGGGGTGGCATCAAGGAGCCTATGGTGAAGGGACAAATACTCACATAAGGCCTTTTCCTCAGCGGTGAGTTGGTGGTCTTAGCTGTCACAAGCTGTAGTGACAGGTAAGGATGATGGGGGGAGGAAGGGGAATGGATAATGCAGAGCTATACAAATGGGAGGTGCTAGTGAGAGAGGAGCAGGGAATGTGTCCTGACTGCCACCTGACTTGGAGAGCTAGGGGAAGTGGGGGGGACGGGCTCCTGATTTGTGGGGCCCAGGGTGAAAGGACAATGCCAGGTTCCTTGTTCAAAAGAGCCTGGAAACCAAGTGTACCCTCCACCCCCACGATGGCAGCGGTTCCCAAGCACAGCAGGGATCACAGCCCTGACAGTTAGCCCATGAGACCAGACCTGGAGGTAGGTGAGGAGACTCTCAGGGTATAGAGGCTATGTCCCAGGCCACCCCATCAGCCAGAGGGAGGGGAGCAGGCTCTGTGCCTTTTGAAAAGGTGCGGGGACCCTGGGAGCAGACTTGGGAGGCTGAGTCTGGTGATCTGTGGGGAGGACAGGACTTCTCCCGGGCCACGTGGACCCCTTGTCCACCCACTGGCTCTAGAAGCAGAGTCTGGGCAGGAGGAAGCTCCAGGCTAGCAGCTGCTAATCACAGGACTCAAGAAACCTCAGGCTCTCCAAGTCTTCCTCCAGGGCATTTCCCCCTCTTGGCCTCCGCCCCCAGCCCCACTCAACTAATCATTTTTCTCTGGACTCAAAAATCCTGAAACAGGAGAAAAACTCCATTTTTTACCCCTATGAGCCTCACTGTGTCAAATGACACAGTCCTTTTCCCTCAAACTTTCCATCAAAGGAGCCATTGTAGGGTACTGGTGCAGAGAGCAGGCATTGGAAGCCAGCCACCAGGAAGCCCTGGAGAAAGTGCTGAGCAAGGCGACCCTGGATGAGGCGGGGGGAGGGCGGGCAGGGTGTTTCAGGGAGCTACGCTCCACGCCAGGAAGGGCCCCGTGCACGCGGGGGGGGGGCTCTCAAACACGGAGCAGCTCTTCTCCAATAACCCTGGCCAAGTTGCCAGAGCAGCTAATACCTAATACCTGGGGACTTAACAGTGCTTAAGAAAAAAATGAACAATCCACTGAACAAAAGCCTGCAATAGGCAACCTGAGACAAGCTGGGAGAGCTAAAGCATTGTGTGAAGGCGTCTGGAGAGGAGGGCACACACTTAATACCCACTGTGCATTCTGCCCTGTCCGGTGCGCTCTGTGTCTATTTCATCCAAGGCCACTCCCCAGGGAGCACTATTCCCCTCCCCACTCTGCATATGGGAAAACCCACTCAGGGAGGTTCAGGATTTGCCTGAGCTTACTCAGCCAGAAGGTGGCAGAGACCAAGTGTGGCAAGGAGAAGGAGCTAAAAATTGATTTAAAAAGAGCAAATCTAGGGGCGCCTGAGTGGCTCAGTCGGTTAAGCGGCCGACTTCGGTTCAGGTCATGATCTCACGGTCCATGACTTCGAGCCCCGCGTCGGGCTCTGTGCTGACAGCTCAGAGCCTGGAGCCTGTTTCAGAATCTGTGTCTCCCTCTTCTGACCCTCCCCCGTTCCTGCTCTGTCTCTCTCTGTCTCAAAAATAAATAAACGTTAAAAATAAATAAATAAATAAATAAATAAATAAATAATAAAAAGAGCAAATCTATGTCTTGTCCATTTGGGTTTGTGGATGAAGATTCAGAGCTTCTTTGATAACATATGAAGAGTATTGTGTATTTCCAATCATCTTGCGCAGACCCACTGGGTCCCTCCAAATATGTATATCTAGGGGTAGCAGCTTCAAAGCTATTGGCTTAAAAAGCTACCTTTCTGTTCTACCCAGTGTCTCCTTTCCTCCCACCAAAGGCTGTGGAGGGAACTGTCTTTCTTTGAGAGGGGACGAGGATGTAAGTCCTCACTCACTGGCCCACCTGTTCCACACATACCCACCATTTTCTTGGGAGGGGAGTGGGAGATCCGCACTCAAAGCCCTGGAGAGCCTCCTCTGGACCCCACCCAACATCCTCTACTGGATCCCTCAAATCAGGTAAGAGTCTGTAGCTGGCCTGGGAGTCTTCCCTCTTGAATCAGCCATGCCTGGCTCTGTTAAGAACAGGGTACCATAACAGGTGTATAAAAGAAGAGGGAGGTGGTCAGACCCAGAGAGGAATCTTAGGGTTTACTCTCACTGACTTTCACTTCTGGGTGATTTCTCTATCCTCACAAACACAAAGCACCTGCCACAACTCTCCCACCCAGCCCACATCAGAACTTGCCTGAGTAGGTTCCCAGAAAATGATGAGCTTTGACTGGAAGACCCTGGAAACACAGCAAAGTGTAGAAAGCTGATATCAGGCTTCCTTCAGAGGAACTCCATATAACTGCCCTAAGCAAACCACACAGTGCAGAACAATCCTGATTCTCAAAACAAATCAGCTAGGGCAGGAATCAAAACCTGGGATGCCCAGAGGGCCCAGGTGGAGCAGGCAAAACAGGGAAACTGGTCAGATGTGTGGCTAACAGGAAATGATGAGCCAGTGCAACTGAGGCAGCCTCTACTCCCCTCCCCCTACCCCCATTTTCACCATGTAAAGATGCTGGGTCCCTGTCCAGGTCAAGTACAGCCAGGAATCCAGTCTTTTATTTTTTTAATGTAATACCTGCTGATTTTGAACTGTTGGTTTGTTTTTTTGTTTTGTTTTGTTTTGCTTGTCATACTATGGACCTAACAAAAGTCTGTGGGCCAGGCCCACTGGCTCACAATCTCTGAAATTGAGATGTGATTTCCCTTATGATACAGTCTCTGTTTCACTCAGAGACCTGCTGGGGGATTTCTTGAAACAGAAAGCTTTCCTAGTACAAAAATAGAATGTGATTCACTCCAGCAGTGTTTAAGCACGGAAGCAGCAGTAAGGGATCCTTCTCCACAACTGCCTCACCTTGAGGTGTTTCAAGAGACAGATCTCTTAATGCATTTCAAATCCAGTTAGAGTGGCAAAAATCTAATTTCCATACAACTTTTTGAAGGAAGATGGGAATTTGGCTCAAGCCCGGATCAGGATTAAAGCAGGGGCAGGGCAGGGGCCTGGAAGCAGGTAAATGAGACAGGAGAGTGTATTGGGGGTGGAGGGCTAGGCTGGGTACCAGGCTGAGTGATGTAGAAGGAGGCTGGCAAAGGCTCTGTGAGGTTGGTCAGACA
The DNA here is from genome assembly GCF_023721935.1 of Panthera uncia. NCBI lineage: Eukaryota > Metazoa > Chordata > Mammalia > Carnivora > Felidae > Panthera > Panthera uncia. The sequence continues at coordinate 64,329,566 of NW_026057578.1, forward strand.
GAGTGGTGGGGCCTGGGGACCAGAGCCAGCCAGAGAGGGGAGGAGGATGAGGGAGCATCATTAGTTGTCATGGTGACAGAGGAATAAGGAAAGGGGGAGAAAGAGTGAGGGGGATCTGAGAGAAGAGCTATGTTGTACTGCTGCCTACAACCAGCTCTCTCCTCTCCACCCAGGCTCCTTGTCTATGACTCTCCTCTGGTCCCTCCCCCACCTGATTCTGCTCATCACTGGCACAGATAAATTACTATGAAATTACATCCAGGACATTTAGATTCGAAACATGGGGAGGATGGACCAGTATCTACTTACTGTGCCCCTGGGTCTCCAAAAGGCCTCTTGAATTAACAATACGTTCTCCATTGTCCTGCCATAAAGCCTATAATTCCACCAACAGGGCAAAATTTCTTGGATAAGGATTTGTTCATGTTCAATTACAAACCCTCATTAGGAAGGCTAACATCCTAGATATCAATTTCTAGAATCTCATAAGGAATTAGTCTATCACATGGAGCAGGGGTTTCCACTTAAGCCTAGGCATGTCTACCAGTAGGTTCAGACATATTTGAACATGTATGATAAACTCATGTGGCCGACCCCAGATAGGCCAGTTCATAGGATGGTTTCCAGTGATATCTGCTGTGCATATCCAGCATTTATTTCCCCTTGATTTTCTTTTGGAGCGCTCCCTATTCCCTAAGCTTAGTCCATGAGGTACAGGTGCACTGATTTCCAATCAAGGGTGGGCCTAAGACCCAGACCAGCCAATCAGAGCTTTCCACCTCCTGCTCCAAATGATTAGTTCATGTGTGGACACATGACCCAAGCCTGACCAAGGAGTCTCAAACCTGGGACTTTTGCTAGAGGTCCTGGGAAGATAAGCTCTGAGCGAGTAGACCGTATGTCCAGAGCAGCTGGTGGCCATATTGTTCCATTAGGGGAAAGCCTGCCTGAGAATAAAGACTACAAAGAGAAGAGTAGAGACAAGAAGAGATAAGAAGACACTGACAGGGAGACAGGTGGGAAGGAGGAGGAGGAGGAGAGAGAATAAAGTGAGTCCTTGTTGGCATGATTTGAGCCCCTAGATCTTCCAAAAATGAGAAACATCCCTAACCTTTTCAGTTGCTTTTAACATTGATTTGAATTGGGTGTCTGTCACTTGGAGCCAAGTGTTTTGAATCATGTAAAGGCTTTCCCGTTTGGTTAAATAAAGGAGGATTGTATGAGTTGGAAATACGGCAACTCTTGCCAGCCTGTCCTGTGGAGAAAGATGTAGAGATGAACCTAAACCAGGGAGTCTAGGAGACATGGAGAGAGGTGGAATTCTCATGTGCGCAACCTCAGCAGGAAAGGGAGCCATCTCCCCACTTCTTGAGGGAAGACAGCCCTGCTCTGGCACTATGAGGGGTTGAGGGACTGGTGACAGAGCCAGGGGAAATGGCTGCAGAGCCTCACTGTGAGGGGACCTCCTGGGGGAAGCTCCCTCCACCCACCCCCCACCCACCGGGCAAGCATAGGCTGTGCACTACCAACATACAGAGCCCTCACAAGAGGATCCAGGAAAAGACTGTGAAAGGTCTGGAGCAACCCAAATGTCCATCAACTGGTGGGTGGATAACTAAAACATGGGATATCTGTAAAATGGAATATTATCTGGTGACAAAAGGAATAAAGCACTAACACATGGTATGACATGAATGAACCTTGAAAATACTATGCTAAGTGAAAGAAGCCAATCACCAAGGACCACATGTTGTATGATTCCATTTATATGAAATGTCCAGAATAGGCAAATCTATAGGAAGAAAGCAGCTTAGGGTTGGGGGAATAAGGGAATTAGGGTGAGATGCAGGGTCTCTTTTGGGGTGAGGAAATGTTCTAAAATTGATTGTGGCGATGGTTACCCAACTCTGAATATACAAAAAACCATTGAATTCTACACTTTAAGTGGGTGAATTGTATGGTATATGAATTATATCTCGATAAAGCTGTTACCCAAAAAAGGTCTTGAAATTCCTATCCAGTCAGTGTATGGCGGGGGTGAGAGTGGGGAGGGGGGCAGCCTCCAGAAGGCCCAGGACACATCTTTCAGCTGCTGCTACCTGGGGAGTCAGTTCTTCCCTTAGACCCAAAGTGCTCTGGGCTGGCACCTTAAGAAGGCTCCACTCTGGCTCATCCTTCCCCATGGGGTAAGGAGCCTGTGGGGTCGAGTGGACATATCCACCACACTCACACCTTATACCTAGACCATAAACTGGGTATACAGGACCCAGAAATTCCTTGCCCAAAAGGCCCCAAACCTTTTTTTAGATCCTGCAGTCCTGTGCCCCAGGTCCATCTTCCCAGGGTAGACTGAATTGGGGGTAAGCACACAAGGGGTATGATTAGAATGTGGATACATAGGCTGGAATGCCCATATCAGTCCCCTCAAATGGTGAGACAAGCTAGGAGTGAGAAGAGAAGTGGCACAGGCCATGGGCCATGAGTAGGGGGTTGGGGGTCCTGTTCCAGTATGGTGATCTGAGGAGTCTGAGAATTCTCAACTCAAACTTGATCTTCCAGGTCAGTATGAAGACATATTTTTCAAGATAAGAGTTTTGAACATTTAACAATTGTTGGCTTGCTTTATTGTTGTAAGATATTTAAATATATAGTTTGTGTACCTGCATTTGTCCTCTGGCACTGGACCCCACAATAGAAAGATCTGGCCTGCTGGGAGATGCTACGTTTAAGGGGAAAAAAATCTTTTAGAGCTTTTCTTTCTCATGAATCCTGGTGTGGGGTATTCCCAGACTGCATTTATCAATTTGGGAGACACAGTTGATAGATCCCTTGCTCCAGGCTGAAGAGAAAGCTGACGTGTGGCTGCCTACAACCTGGAAATTTAAAGTCGCCTCTCAACGTCTTTCACCTGAGCTTACGGCTCAGGCCCTTAGTAAGGTGCGGTCAGAAGCTGGGGAGGCTCTGTGAGCCATACTGAGGACTCCCGTGTCCATCTGGCTCTCTTTCTTTTTTTGTTTTTGTTCTTGATTTTTAAGATATGATGTAATAGGGTTCCAGCAAGGAATAATAGCAGAAGCTCACGAGAAACATCAGAAGGCAGGGCTGGGGCAGGCCAGAGAGTATTCATTCATCTTTTTTCTATATCTTTCTGATGGCTGAAAACCCTGGGGGATCCTATGTGAATGCCCTTGAGGTTGGACCTGCAAAGATATATGGTTTCTGTCCTCCAAGAAGAGGCCACCTGGTTGAGGAAATAACACTGACACTAAAATCACTAAAACAGTATCAAAATACCAACAATATAATTTAGGGTGTGACAC
>NW_026057578.1:64332985-64361810 GCF_023721935.1 Panthera uncia
CAACTGGGGACAATTTTGACCCTCCCCGGGCGGGGGGGGGGGGGGGGTCAGAGGTAGGGAGCTGTCCAGCCCATTGTAGGTTATTTAACAACATCACTGGCCTCTACCCACTAGATGCCAGTAACAGGCTCCCCATTTTAGTTGTGACAGCAATAAATGTCTTCAGACCTCACCAAACATCCCCTGGGGGGGGGGGAGGGTCAAAATTGTCCCCAGTTGAGAACTGCTGCTCTAATGTAAATCCCGGCCCATCATCTCCCGTAGGATTAACTTCAGTCTATAGACTGAAGACATCACAGGAAGCCAGAGGAGGGGGAGATGCGAGTGGGCCAGAGGAGCTTGGTTCTTGGAGGAGGAAGTGGCATCTGAACTGGGTCACAAAGGAATGGGGAGGATTTGGCTAATCTACCTAGAAGGACAGAGCTCCAGGTAGGGGAAACAGTGTGCTCAGAGGCAAGAGCGTACCCCACATGGCCATGCAGGTGTGTGTGCAATGCCCAAAGTGCCCAGCTGAGGGGACAAGTGGGAGGTGAAATGCAGCCCACCCTCCCCCAGCCAAGTCAGGCCCCTGGGCACCGGGCTGTGTCAGCCCAGAGGAAAGGGAGCCTTTTCCTAGTACAAAGGTATCTTGTGTTCCCCACCTCATAGGCTCATGATGCTGGATCTGTCCAGAGGGGGCCCTTTTTCTAATGACACACAAGCGCCACAGAGGCCAGCCAAGGCCCTGCAAATGAGCATGCCTTGGGATGGAGAGAAGAGGCAAGCCAGTGAAGTAGCCCCCACTCCATCAGGGGCTCTAGTTTTCTCTGGCCCTGGTTGGCCACTGCACTTCTCCACTCTGGTCTGTGGGGACCCCGCCCTGCCCTGTGGGGGCCCTGCATGGAAGAATGACCAGAAGTTCTTTCAAGAGCTCAAAGTAGGCTGAACCCAAAGGAGAAGGAAAGCTCTGAGAGAAGAGCCTGGACCTGGAGTCAGACCGCAGCCAGTGTGTGGGTTGGGATCACTGCCGCTGCCACCCCTCGGTGGAAAGGCCCTGCAGTTAGGCAACCACCCCTCAGGGAGGAACCTCTGCCCACAAGTACCTCCCCTCCTGCAAAGAGACATTCAGAACCTCCAGAAACCCCTTGCCCCATCACTTCCCTTTCTCTGCCCATCCAGCCAGCAGTGGGCCAGTAGAAACCAGGGTACAGTGCTCTTGGAGGTACATGAAGATGGTCACAGGGCACATATTTTGGCGTGGGTCATTGTAAGAGCCTCACAGGGTGAGCCTTCAGCTTCCACACACTCCTCCCCCTTGGGTGTGCTGCCTGGGCGCACGGAGGTCACTGAGGTCACGGTCCAGGGATGCTGCTGGTTCCCCTCCCACTTCCCATTTCATGATCACCCTTCTGCCACTTCTCAAAAGAAAGGCATTCTTCTCACCCATCCCAAGTGTTACCATGGCGCACTGACTTGGGGAAAAAATGGATGGTGCAAGGAAGCTACAATCTGAATCCTGGTATCCGTGTTGAGGAAAGGAATGACTAATGACTAGGTAAATCAACAAAGAGCTTCCAATTCTCTGCTTTCATTCAAAGTGAAGGAGAATCTCTTCTCATTGTCAGCTGATAGATTTTTAATGACCCACCCACATGATCTTTGACATATAACTCAAAAGGAATTTATAAAATTGATTGATATTGCTGTAACAAAACTCCTTATATTCCTTTGTACTTATGTGAAAAGGTTTCTGAGGTCAGCACTTGCATCTATTAAAACACACACACACACACACACACACACACACACACACACACACACAAATAGAATTACTGCTGAACCCTGACTTCATCTAGCAATGAGTAATATTCATCCATGGATATATGAACTAATTGGGGCAGGAAAAAAAGCTTCATCTCTTTAAGAAATGTATTTCCAATTAAGCTTTTTTTATGCTTCCTTAGAATCTATTAAAATTCCTAATAGCATTTGTTTTGATTAATTGTTCACTAGTTGTCATGGTACAAACCCAGATAGAATATTCTCTAATATTTAGAATCTATGGTCACAGGAAATTTAAAAAATTAATTCATTTTATATACATAGTTTTAGGAGAGAAGTATGATAAGGTGATACATAAAAGTCATTCAATCATAAAAATATAGGAGGATAAAATTCTGGAGGGGAAGTAGAATGAAAATATAAACTCAAAGAAAAAAAGAAAGATGACATTTTCCCTACTGTTAAGAACTTCACAAATTCTTTTAAAGGGATGGTGGTGGATATTCAGTCACTATAGTATTTCATTTGGAGATATTTTTCAGAGTTCTAAGACAGTTTTATTTTTTAGCGCACACACCGGAGAGCACACCTTATGTAACTATACCATGAAAAAAAAAAATTGAATGTTTGCTCCCACAAATGTGCAAGGGGTGGTACCTAGATTTTCACAATCCTTTTAGGAGTCTGCCAGAAAAACCTTTAGAGCCCCCACGGGCCCCCAAGCGTGGCTCTTGCTGGCAAAGAATGGGTGCCTAGAATGAATGAAAACCAACAAGTTTGAATATGCTCCTAAATCCTGGGGGACTTGAGGGCACCCTCAAAGCTGGGGGGCTCTCTCCCTGGTGCTCGGTTAGTGGGAAATGGACCAAGGACATCTCCCTTCATCCAATCAATACTTCCCTCCTGTCTTTTTTGTTTTGTTTTGTTTTGTTTTTTAAGCGTTCCTCTAAAATCTCAGTCTCTCCACTACAGATGTCCTGTCAGGTCGGTGAGAGCTCTCTCCTGGTTTGCCCCCGCTGCCTCCACGGCTCCTTTCCTCCAGGAGCCCGGAACCCCCAAAGCTGCCCCCCGGAACCCACGCCCACGCTGGCTGGGCACCCCGGGCGCGCGCGTGCCACCCGCTGCTTGCTCCAGGTCTCCGTGACTCTGGGCTCATCCTCACTCCCAGCTCCGCCGTGAGTTTTCTCATCTGGGTCTCCAGTAACATGGGGATAATAAGAACCAAGCGAGATGAAATGTGTACCTCCCCTGCCACCGAGACTTGCCTGCACCCAGAACTGGGCATCCAGTTTCTTTCAGCTAATCGTGGGGTGACAGCTTGTCACTGACCAACGATTACAGAAGGGCTTCCTAGCGTGCCTCTTCTTCGCGCCCAGGGAACCAAGGAGGGTTCCCAAATCCCCCAGGGCTCGTTTAGGTAACCCGCCAAGTAGGGGTGACGACAACGCCCTCCCCTTCCCGCCACCGGTGGGCGCGGGGAGCTATGAGGTCATGCTCAGGTCACGTGACCGCCGCCGTTTCTGTCTCTTCGGTACTCTTACCAGGACCTTCGGGGCGTGTGACTTTCAAACGGGTTCTCTCTCCCTCCTCCCTCTCGCTAGCGCTGGCCCCTTTCACACCAAGGGACCGTGTCAAAAGTCTAGGATGAATGGTACGGCTTCAAATGCTAGGATTTAAGGACTGGGGAAGAAATAAAGGAGGGGAGTAGGAAAAAAGAATCCAAGACTGCACTTCTTGCTGCTGCAGTTTGAAAACCAGGCTTAAGCCCTGTTCTTTAAAAATCTTTTCTGCCAAAGCAATTTGACATAGGTAGTAAAGAGATGTTTAAAAATCATCGTACTCTTAACCCATTAATTCCAGTTCTAGGATGCTTGTCTAAGGAAATAATCTAAATTGGGCAAAGGTTTAGGTACACAAAAATCGCTGACTTGTTATAGAAACTAAAAAATGTGTATGATGAACTTGAATAGAGTATAAAAGAATAATAATCAGGCAGGTGTTTAAAATGGTGATTTTCAAGAATTTTTCATGACATGGAAAATGCACGAAAAAAATGACCATAAGGAATATTTGTTGCACGTACACGTGCCAGATGTTCCTGCCAAATGATTTGTATAGATAGATTCTTACAACCATAGGAGACAGATTCTATTATTATCTTTCTTCTAAAAACTGTCCTCCAGGAGGAACTTATGTAAGGTTGACTAGCAAATAAAGTGTGAGACTTGAGGCTTAGAGTTTATCCAAAGGGCTAAGTGGCAGAAACAGGATTTGAACTCAGGGAATCTGACCCCAGGGTCCAGCCTCTTAACTCCCATGCTCTTAACTACCTTCCACAGTAGTAAGAAATCAGGATGAAACACTGCACATGCACCAATAGACCACACATGTACACACATGTGCTCCCTCACCCCCACAAGCTATGCATAGAAAAATAATGGAAGGACAGACTCCCATTTTCACAATGCTATCTCTCGGTGGTACAATTACCTGCGATTTAAATTTCTTTATACTACTCTGGATCTTTAGATTTTTCTACAATGTGTATATTAATTTGACAAGTAGACAAAATGTTACATACAGATTGATTCCACTAAAAAGCCGTGTGCTAATTGCAGCATCATTTATTATAATGAAAACTCAAGGTAACTCAAATGTCAATTACTATTTGAATAGATACAATAAATTATAAAACATATTAGGTGCAATAATTTGCAGGCATTGAAGGTGAAGTTTACACAGACCAAATGATTCCACATGGGAGGTGCAAAATGGTAGGCATATCATGCATAATTATTTGAAATATCATTGTGAAATCTGAAAATAAAAAAAATCACTGTATCAGGATGGTAAAATTATATACGATTTATAGAACGTTTTTGACTTCCATAATGTTTTTCTATTTCTTGTATAATAAAATTGTCAGGGGCACCTGGGTGGCTCAGTCGGTTGAGTGTCTGACTTCGGCTCAGGTCATGATCTCACGTTTGTGAGTTTGAGCCCCACATTGGGCTCTGTGCTGACAGCTCAGAGCCTGGAGCCTGCTTAGGATTCTGTCTCCCTCTCTCTCTGCCCCTCCCCTGCTCATGCTCGCTCTCTCTCTCTCTCTCTCTCTCTGTCAAGATGAAATAAACATTAAAAAAAAAGTAAATTAAAAAATTTTCATTGGGTTAAGGCTCATTTATCAAAATTAGCATGGATCACATGGGCATCTCTTTTGCCTTTCTGTTTTATTGCATTTCATTGCCAAAACACCCCAATGAGAATAGGCATTTCCTCCCTTTCTACTGTTAGGAAAATTAAGGCATAGAGAAGGTGAGTTACTTTGCTAACCTAGCAAATGAACAGAACTAGAACCCAGGCCTGTAATCTCCCTCCCGAGGGCTCTGGCCTATAAACAACACGGATTCTTTTGTGTAAGGACTGCATAGTGTTGCCTAGAGAATAGAAACCACTATTATTAAGACCCCAAACTGAGATCCAAATCTGGATTCTCTCCAATGGGTGAGAGCCTGGAGGCAGGAAACATGCCCTGTTGATGTTCTGTGCATCCAGAGTGGGGCTGCCTAGGGCCTAAGGCTTTCTCCCACCACTGTCCAAACCCCTGCACCCCTCCACCCACACCCAGCCAGGCTTGTCCCCATATGCAGACTCCTTGGAAACATGCCTTGCCCTTGGCTGGAAAGAGGCCAGCAGATTTGTAGTTTAACCTCCCCCATCCCCTGTAGGGTATAGCCCTGCTCATGGCCCCCATAAGAGGGGCAAGGACCCCAGAGGCTAGCATGTGTTGAACCAGGTAGGCACGAGAAGGAAGCCTGGAAAGAGAGATCAAAGGACGTCAAGAGTCAGCAATAGTGGGTGAGGCCAGCAGTGGGAAGCTGGGAGTTTCAGGGGTCCCAGGGAACTTGTCATCAGGCCGTCATTCTTCACTTAACAGATGGAGATATGACCTGCCAGGATTACACAATTATCAGAGAGAGTAGGGGTGAGTCCAATCCAAAGCCCAAGGGAATCAGTGGAAGACCAGTCTATGATTCTGCAGAGCCAGGCTTCATTCATTTAAGATATGCCCAGTGTCATACATACTTGCTTAGCAGATCTTTCTTTTCTTATGGGGCCAGAGCCAGTACCCTATCCCCAATTCCATCCCACTGGGGGTCAGTAACCCTCATGGCTCAAGGTGAGAAAAATCTGGGAAGTCACAGGGGTGGGGGCGGCTCCCTCTCCAGGAAAACAAACCCAACCTCCAAAATACATGAAACAAACCAATGGACTGAGAGTCCAGGGGTGTGTCCAAGTCCAAGAATTCCAGAGCCCAGTGAGGAAAGTTTCTAGAAGGCAGGAGGAGTCAGGAAGAGGCAGGGTTTGAGTGGTCCAGAAAGACATGCCGTAAAGAGCCAAGAGAAAACTGTATGATTCCATAGGTATACTAAGGGCGCAAAGTGCTAAGAAGTGGAGCTAAGCCCAGGATGAGCAGTTCCGATGGCAGGGAAGTGTCCTTAATAAGGAAAAAAGCAGATGGGAGATTGGATAGATGATTTGTACAAACAGTGCATGTAAGTTCCGACTACTCAACACAAAGGTGACGTTAAAGGTACTTTCTGTAAGTCATTGACCCCGAATGCTATAGGGCACCCAGGGAAGTGTTGCCCAGAAAGAGACCTGTCCATCTGTCTGAGCTGGCTGATGACTGGATATTTGCTTTCCTATTTCTACGGGGTCCATGCGGTTTCTTTTGAGCAAAGAAGGAGAGGCAAGTGCCGTTCCAGGGATCTAACAGAGAAGCTGGTGCATCTTACACGGTAAAATGAGCTCATGTCCTGCTTCTGCTGCTTCTGGAGCTGTTTGTGTGCTCCTTTGCCGCAAACCTGGTACCTGTTCTGTGAAACAGCAGCAGAGGACGTGCCAGCCTCCCCATGGCTGAGGAAAAGCCCAAGGAAGGCGTCACGACTGAGAGCAACCATCACATTTGAAGGCAGCAGGCAGGATGGTACTGTGGTGCTCTATAGGATTAAGAGGCATACGGCACTTAGTACACCAATGAAAGCCTAACGTCAATGACACACAAGGTTTGTCAATGAGGCAGCTCAGATTACAATTTGACAGGCAACCAATCAGTGAAACGGACAGACCTTCGCACTTGGAAATGGGGGATGGAAATACAACTGATGTGTCCCAGCAGCAGACAGGAGGTGTCTACTAAAAAGGGAAACTGCCACTTTACTCCAGAACTCTGTCCCTCCAGACCAAGAAGACATTCTCAATTAAAAACTGCAATTTGGATCCACCACATCCTGACTCCTACAGTATAGTTTTCTCTATTCTTCCATTTTCCCCTCTCCATTCCTCTATTGTACATAAAGTGTGCACGTACAAGAGCATATTGCGTGTTTAAAAATTTTTTAACGTTTACTTATTTATTTTTTCAATGTTCATTTATTTTTGAGAGAGGGACAGAGTGCAAGCAGGGGAGGGGCAGAGAGAGAGGGAGACACAGGATTCGAAGCAGCTTGAACTCACTAACCACAAAATCATGACCTGAGCCAACGTCGGACGCTTAACCGACTGAGCCACTTAGGTGGCTCAAGCATATTATGTTGTTTTTTTTTTTTTAACTAAATGGCCAGTGGTATGTTGTGATTAACATCAAATGGAGATAAGATGGGGAAAAATACTGATTCTATGAAAATAGCCCCCTTTTCCATGCTCATTCAGCTCTTGCCTTTACATCCTAGGAAGTTATTTTGTTCTCATTGTTTAACAACGTAAGAATTCTTTGATTGGAGAATTTTGATGTTTTTCATTTGTCATTGTAAAACCAAGGCAACTTTGTAATTTTCTAAATTTCATAAATTATAATTTTTTATAATTTTTTTGCACGTAGCCATTACATGTGGGGCAACCCATCTTTAAGTAGGGATAAATTATTCTAAAAGAAATAAATCCTGGGTAGTTCCCCTTCAAGTGTCTTGAGGTGTAAATAAGCTTCTTGTTTAAAAAAAAAAATGAGGTTGTGTGTCTTCCATGCTTGCGAGCCCTGAATGACTACCCATTGTACTTAGAATAAGCCCAAATTCCTTACATGCCACCCACGAGACCCAGTATGATGGGACACTGACCCTTCTCTCTTGCCATCACTCACTTAGTAAAGCCCCACTGACCTCCTATCTGCTCCTCAAACCGGGAGAGCTGTATGTGGCTGGTGCCTTATACTTGTAGCTCCCTCTGCTCCTAATGTCCTTCCCTTTTGCCCACCCTCCCCGTATGCATGGGAATGGCTGACTGCTTCCCCTGCTCTAGGTACCCAGGGCCCTACCCGAGCAGGGGTCACTGAAGGCCTCACTGTCCAAAACCCTTGACTTCTTTATGGCACTTAGATCACCCCGAAAGCACCAGCTGTCTGCTTGTTTGGGGTCCCCTCCCTAGCCCTGACCCCTCCCACTGGTGGCCAGGCCACCCACATTAGAATGTTGCTTTGTGAAAGCTGGGCATTAACTGCAAGGGACGCGCTGCCTGGCACAGCGCCTGACATTTGGTACCATTCAGTAAATATCTGTGGAATGGATGGATGAATGAATGAATGAATGAATGAATATGATGTCTGCTTATTTGAATTCAATTGACTGAAAGAAAACCCAGGACTCAAATGCCAAACGGGGAAAAATGAGAATCTTCAAATACTCACTTTCATTTGCGTTTTGCAGTTGAGCACCAACGCGTCATGCTTCTACTTTTTCCTCTCTTCCCTCCTCCCTCCCCCCTTCCCCTTCTTGCTTCCACGGAGGTCCACTAACACCTGCCATGTGCCAGGTCTGGGCTAAGTGCTGTGTGATGGTCCCCGCTTCCCCCCACTCTGATCCCCAACATGCCTCTCCAGGCCTCCAGTCTTTCCCTGGGTCCCCCTCAAGTTACATCCCTTGTGCAGTCACCTACAGGTACCCCTTCTCTGTGGGCCTTCACTGTGACTGAGCCCTGAGGTCAGGACACCCTGGGAAGGAGAAATGAAAGATTCTCCAAGGAACCAGCCATGGCCATGTGTTGGCTAACATGTTTGTCTGGAGTCAATGTTCTGGACGATCTATACAGCAAGTTTTTCATAAAATGAATGACAACAACCTTGTCTTTTCAGGTGTCTTCTTTGCAGTCCCAGGAGTCTTATCAGCTGATTATGACTCTGGACTGCTTCCTTGCTTCCTCTAAGCTTCAGATTCAAAGGAGCATTTGGCTCTCTCAATCCCTTCGAGTTCTAAATCTTCTGTAAGCACCAGGACACGAATCCATTCAGGCTTGGTAGCAGCCAGGATGAGTCAAACCCTCTGTGGGCTCATCTCCCAGTGACAAAACATCATTCCAGGGTGTGGGGGAGGGTGTGGTGAGCTGGGCCGAGGGTCTGCCAGGACTCTCTCTTGGAGCTGGGACCCCTTTGGCTGTGCCTGCAGTGAGAAGCCTTCCAGTGAAAGGGATGCTGTCCTTCAGAAAAGGCCACTGGATGAGCTGTGGGATTGTATGGGAAAGCATGGGGTGCTCTGACAGCAAAGGTTTATCATGCTTTGGAATCGAGTTTAGGAAGGTGGGGTGGGAGGAAAAACTCGATCCTTTCCCAGTGCCATCAATAACGGGCATGATTTCAGAGATGAGGTAATGGACTGAGAGGGCACAGGGAAGGATACAGAGGAGTGCAGAGGAAGGGGGCAAAGCCCTAAGCAATTTCCCCCAGAGAACTCAGCAAAGGGCTGCACCTGCTCCCCAGAGGCATGGGGAGTTGTGGTTGGCCCAGAATAGATCTGATGACCCACTTCTGGGGGTCTTGGGACCCCAGAAAGAGGAAGCCCTGCAACATTTTCTTTTTTAAGTTTATTTATTTATGTTGAAAGACAGAGAGAGAGAGAAAGAGAGAGAAAGAGCAGGGGAGGGGGAGAAAAAGAGGGGGAGAGAGGGGGAGAATCCCAGGCAGGCTCCACATTGTCAGTGTGGAGCCCGATGGGGGGCTCGATCTCATGAATTGTGAGATCATACATAACCTGAGCCAAAACCAAGAGTAGGATGCTTAACTGACTGAGCCACCCAGGCACCCCCCCTGCAGCACTTTGTAATCTGCTGGTCTGCTTTCCTGGTCTCCTCTGAGGTTCTAGCACACGCTCAAACATCCCCTCCATTTCTGCCTTTGCAGGTAACTCAAAATTGGAAAATTAAATCTATGTTCTCCTTCCACCAGACTACCCCTGCCAACAGGATTCCTGGGTCCCTGGGGCAGAGGCCTCAGGGAGGGGCAGGGCCTGGCTACGGTGGGTGTTCAGACCCCCCCAGCTGCCCCCCAGCAGGGAATGAGCCTGCAGAGGCAGCCTCCCCATAAGCACAGCCTCTGTCTGCATCAGCGGCAAACAGTTTCCCTAGCACCTCGGGAGGAAGTGTTAATGAGGAGAGCGGTGGGGAAGGGTTGCGCCTGCCTGTGGTTGTAACAGTTTGCTCCTTTTGGCTCAAAGGGACTGAGGAGCTTACACACGTCTTCTTGAGGGTAGGACAGTTACCATTAATAAAGAATGTGTGTACATTTATACCGGCCAACTAACCAAAAGTGCCAAGTGCAAGCATTTCTAAAGCAAAGACTCCTGCACGAGCACAGCTGTCAGAATGCAGCTCAACCCACAGGTCAAGGCCAGTGTTGAAGGCTAAGGTTTGCCTCTCCCATGGCTGAGGTCCCTGGGGAGGACCCAGCCCCTCCACAGCCCCTACCTTTGCACTCAGGTCCAAAGCAAAGTTTCTCCCATCTGGGAGGGAAGGGATGCAATAAACCCACAGGTTTGTCCAGAAGGTAACCAAGCCCGACTGAAGTGAGGCAGGGGACTGTCCTACTTGAGCTCGGGCTCCGCCCACCTGCAGCCTCCCAGGGGAGGAGGAGGGCACAGTACAGAAGGATGTTCTTGTCAAGCACGGGTCCTGGATTACAGTCCTGGCACTCTTCCCCTGGCCCCCATCTCACACACTTGCCTCTTTCTATGGCACAATCTATGGGTTGAAGAGGAGAAAGACTCTGAAGGCCTCCATCCAGAAACCAGAGCCAGGTGGGGAAAGAGTATAACAACCCCAAAGTCTGTTCAGAATCTACTACAACCACACCCAAGGTCAGCAGTAACTAACAAGGGAGCAGGAAATGGGAAGAAAAAAGAATCAAGACGCTGCCCCTGCCCATAAGGAGCTATGTCTAAAAAGATGGGCTGGGGCGCCTGGGTGGCTCAGTCGGTTGAGCGTCCGACTTCGGCTCAGGTCATGATCTCACAGCTCGTGAGTTCGAGCACCATGTCAGGCTCTGTGCTGACAGCTCGGAGCCCTGGAGCCTGCTTCAGATTCTGTGCCTCCCTCTCTCTCTGCCCCAACCCACTCGCATTCTGTCTCTGTCTCTCTCAAAAATAAACATTAAAAAAAAATTTAAAAAAATAAAAATAAAAAGATGGGCTGAGTAGAAAAAGCAGCTAAGAGTAAATAAAGGTGGTGCATGAAAGGTCCTCATCAGGAACTGTATAGTGCTTGCAGCCAGGGACGGTGAGGGAGCAGTGCTCCTTAGACACCGGGGTTTTTGTTCCACTGAGGGGACGTTATGAGGGAGGAGACTGGAGCCCAAAGGTTGAGAGGCTGAGGAGGAGAAGTTTGGGGAGAAAGAGAAAGTATCTGGCAGCCTCGGGAGACAGAAAGGTTTGGGAAAACATAGATATTTTAAGTGTGACTTAAACTCCTCAACTTAACTTTGCACAAAACCTTCATAAAATCCACCCGTCAGTTGTTTTGGAGATGAATTAATGTCAGGAGCCCCACTGATGGATTGAAGGCGGCTCAGATGGCCAGAGCTGGGGCGGGCAAAGGGGGTTCAGACACTCCTGGATTACAGCAGAAAGTGGGGTCTGGGTTTCCAGGAGGGGAGGCGGCTAAGGGCTTGGGCAACAGGGAAGGGAATGCTTTGCCGGGCCTGCCTGGCATGACGGCTATGGCAGGAGGGGGAGGGCTCTGAGGAGAAGAACATTCTTATAAGAAAAAGCTGTAAGATGATGCAAAGCTACCAGAATGCCTCAAGCCTGAACCAGTGAAAGAGTCTTCTGGCAGACAGAGTGAGGGGCAGAGGGCAGTGGTAAGACGTAAGTCATTAATTCTAGTCTCTTCCAGCCTGTATATCAGTGAATGTGACCTATCTCACAAAAGAGCTGCGTAGGTTATTTATCATCTCTCACTTGGACTGGTAAATAACCCCCAACAGGGCTCCTGCCTCCAGCCTCTCCATCCCTCCAATGTATTTTCCACACACAGTGACGCTAGCGTAATCTTTTAAAAGTCCAGCTCTCACGATTTCACTCCTGTTTAAAGTCCTTCACGGGGCACCTGGGTCAGTTAAGCATCCGACTTCGGGTCTGATCATGATCTCACGGTTCCTGAGTTGGAGTCCCGTGTCAGCCTCTGTGCTGACAGCTCGGAGCCTGGAGCCTGTTTCAGATTCTGTGTCTCCCTCTCTCTCTGTCCCTCCCCCACTCACGCTCTGTCTCCCTCTGTCTCAAAAATAAACATTAAAAAAAATTAAAGTCCTTCAATGACCACTCATCACCCAGCCACCAGAATTAACCTAACTCCTGAGCAACGCACACAGCACCTCATAATCAGGCTCTGTGCCTCTTTCCAGCTTCGTCGTGGTCACTTTGCCCTCATCCCTCAAACTTCACCACACTGAACTACACACAGTTCCTCTAACACAATTTGCTTTTTCACACCTCAGGGCCTTTGCATATGCTTCCCTCCCACCCTTTGCTTGAAATGCTTACTTCGGCTCAACTGGCAGCACCCCAGAAGCCTTCTGTGACCTTCTCTTCCCGTTACCATATTCTCACAGTACCTCTAATACAACTCTCAGCTGGCACTCGCACACTGTATTCTTCACAGTCAGCACCTAGCACAGGGCCTAACTCATTGCTGGTGTTCACAAAATGTTCGATAAATGACTGAACTCACAACTCAAAAAGACCCACACAGAAGACACCCTTGGCAGAGTCTCTCTCGCTGACACCCCCTTTCCTCTGAGAACTGCCCCAGGTGTCATGTGGACCAAAGGTGGACATTTGACCTAAACTGGGCCAAACAGATCCCCTCTCTGGAAAGTGGAATTGGCTCCAAGAGAAGTAAGTTTGTTTCTGGAACTACAACATGCAAACTTTAGAATGTAAATTTTCTGAGGCATGTCCACCCCACCGTTCAAATCGTGCAGTAGGGAAAGTCACTCCCACAAGAAAGAAAACAAAACAGCCGGCTAGAGGATTTCGGATGGCTTTCAGGTTCCCAGGTCCAGCCCTCTCCTGAGACCGTAAGACATTCCTATCCCCAGGCTCCGTGAGACACCCCTGTTTCCTAATAATGTCTGCTACTTTGTGTTTGAGATTCCAAACATTTCTGTTCCTGACCACATAAGCCGAATTCTGTCCTTGGCAGAGCTGCTTGGGGCTTCTTTTCTTCAAAAAATTTTTATGTTAATACATAAACTACACTTGGGCATAGATTAGACTGTAAATCAATAAACCTGTGCAGAACTAGCAACATAATTTACAGGGCCCAATGCAAAATGAAAACACCCTTGGTTCAAAAAGTACAATTAAAGGTCCTAAAATACAAAGCTTTTTCTTCTGTAGTCTCTCTTTTGACTTGTCATGGTATTTATTTGCTATTTAATGGCTAAGTAAACAAATATTAACATTTTACTTTTTTAATGTTTACTTATTTTGAGAGAGAGAGACAGAGAGACAGAGAGAGAGAGACAGAGCATGAGGGTGGGGTGGGGCAGAGAGAGAGAGACACATAGAATCTGAAGCCAGCTCCAGGCTCCGAGCTGTCAGCACAGAGCCTGACTCAGGGCTTGAACTCACAGACATGAGATCATGACCTGAGCCAAAGTCAGAAATCCAACAGACCAAGTGAGCCACCCAGGCGCCCCAATAAATATTAACATTTTAAATCATTAACATGAATTTTATCATTTATCTTTATATTGCATAATATGTGTATGGAGAATCACCAACATATACAATCTGTGTTTCTTGGTTTCTCCTGGAAGATATGTCAAGCCGGCCAAAGAGCTGAGCCTAAGTCCCCCGCAGGCACTGAGCTGTGTGATGGAGAATTCCATCAGATACTGGAAGACTTTCCGGGGCAAGTGCAGCCCCTCAAAGCTCCTGAAGTTCCCAATCTGAGACTCTGGCCCAGCAAGCTTGACAGCTGCTGGGTCCATCTTCCCATCAGCCCCCAGATCCACGTGCTATGTCCTGGCTGGAGTCAGGGAGGTTAAGCCAGACATCTCCCATTACAGTGGACTGGCCAACCCAACCCACAGCAGACAGGTGAATCCCAGGGTCTTTAAACCTCCACACCTGGATGTGCTTAGCATCTGGTGGGCAAGAGACTCACCCTCACCAACTCACTTGCTGAATGTGCCATGGATCTGCCATTCTGGGGCAGAAATGGCAACCATCATGCCCACCTCTAAGATTTTACAGAACATGCACACACTGTTGACCCTCCCTGCATGCACACCGGCCCACACCAGCCCTCACCAAAGGCAGAAAGCAGCACTGTTCACTGGGTGAGGGAGGGGGAGGCTGGGTCTCAGGGCACCAGCAAGCTGGGAAGTGAGTGGTCAAGAACCCATCCAGGGAGGAGGGTAGGCTTCAGTAGCCGGTACCAGGCATGAGCCAAGGCTCCAAGCCCCTGGCACGGGCTCCGAAGACCCATCAGGTTTCACTTGCAATACACACCTTCAAAGATAAAACTAAGAATTTCAAGGCCTTGGCTACAGAGCACTAAACCCTGAGTGCCGGGCTCTTCTGTTCATGGAACCATGTGTAACTATGCTGCTTATACACCCTGTACACACGAGAAAGCTCTCTAAATCCCATTAAATTACAGAAGCACAGAAAGCTGAAGGAAAAGAAGGAAAACACACTTCAGATAATATTAACAATCTTTAGAGCACTCAGACCCACAAGCCATTAATATCATGCCCATCTCATCTGAAGGACAAGCTAAAGAGCAGATGTCTTCACTCCCTTCCATCTAGACTGTTGAATTGACCAGAAGATGTGGTATGTGTGGATAAACCAGAAGTAGATTTCTAAGCGTTTTCAGGTTTTATTCCAAAATACAATGCCTTTAGCCATTCAAAGGCTATTTCGTGAAAGTAGATAGAATCCTATCAAAGCAGCAAAGAGGAGGAAACATTACTAGTTTCCTTTGCCCTAATAACTTAGGCTTTTATGGCTGGACAATTCAACATGAGTTTCCCTTCTCAGAGGCTTATATAAAAAACTTTCTGTTGGCATTGGCTCCAAACAAAGCCTTTCGTATATCAGGCATCTTTTGCTGGGCTAAGAGATCCAGTCGGCTTTCTAGGGTATTCGAAACCTTTATTCTCTGATTGCTGCTGTAGACCTCCACTCCTCCAGCTGCATTGGTAGCCAGGTGCACCTCTTGATCCACTTGGACTTCCACACATTTTTGGGAGACCATCATGTATTCAGGGATGGCTTTTTGCACTGCAGCCTCCACCAGGAGGAGGTCCTGTGGCCTGCAGCGTACAATCGCCACGGGCTCCAGCAGTCGGAGCAGACCCTGAAGCACTAGCTTATCCAGCAGCCCCTGGTAGATTGCTGGATCTGCCACAATCCCACTAAGTCTCAGCTTCGCATCACTCAGCAACTCTGAGATGAGGTCATCTCGGGCTCTCAGGACTTTCAGCCTTGCCTGATTCCTCATGGTAGACATCTGGATCTTCTTCTGCTGCTCTATCTGCTTCTCCTTCTTCTCGTAATACTCCATAATCTTCAGTCGTTGGGTTTGCACAAGACGTCCTTTCTCAATGTTGAACTCTTCCTCAGACTTGGCATCTATTTCTTCGGCCTTCTCATTGGCTTCCTGCTCAATGAAAGCCATCATGTGCTTAATCTGCTTCTGCACATCGACATCACTCAAAGCCATGGTTGTTCCTGGAAAGGGAGGCAGAGGGAGAACCGGCAGTCCCTCTGGTTCCTTTGATTTAGGACTGTGTTTCAGGAATGACCTTGGAGTTTCACTTCCTTAGCTATGGAGTGCATAAGGGAAGGAAGGAGAGAGTCAGAATCCAAAAGGAAGGATTGCGAAGATCATCTATCACTGTTCATTTCACAGATGAGGGAACTGAGACCCAGGAAGGAAAAGCAACCTGTCCAAGATCATACCCTATAAGAAAAGAGATGTGAACACGGGTTCCCAGAGTTCTACCTCTGCTACACTCAACACTTTTGCATCATCAAATGATTAGAAAATTAGGGTACGCTTAGTCCAGAAGATTTTTAGACAGTGATGGCTTTAAGACTCAGATAGCAAGTTGAAGGGATGAAATGCCAAATTAACACAGAAATGGGAAGTGTATGTCCATTTTGGTCTGGAATGGGCTGGGGAGAAGTATAAGAAAATCACTGTCAGACGGGATTCAATCCAGGAAGGCTGTCTAGAGGCAGAAGGGTTTCAAGATCCCTCAACTAATACAAAAAGGCAGAATACTAGTAGACAGATGATGACATCTTGGAGAGAACTGGGAGTGGGAGGGGTTGGGGGTAGTCTTTTCACTGGAAGTGTACATTTGAATCACATAGGGAAACTTTCAGAAAAACAGATTTCTAGGCCCCACTACAGACTACTGAATTAGAATCTCTATCAATAGGGTCTGACAATCTACATCTTAAAAAGCCTTCCTGGGATGCTTAATGAGCTCAGAAAAAAGATACATGAACAGAATAAGACTAGCAACAAAGAGATAGAAAATATTTAAAAGAACCAAACAAATTTTGGAGCTAAAGAATGTAACTGAATTGAAAAATTCACTATAGGAGTTCAACAACAATCTTAATTTAGAGAAGAATAAACCAACAAATTCAAAGACAGGTCATTTGAAATTATCCAGTCAGAGATACACATTAAAAAAAAAAACAGTTTAAGAAAGCCTAAGGGACATATGGGATATTGATAACTGAATCAATATATGCAATATGGGAGTTCCAGTGACAGAAAACTTATTTGAAGAAACACCCCCAATGTTGGAAAAAAGAAATGGACATCCATGGTCACAAATGAAAATGAGAAAGGAATCAAGACACATCACTAAAACCAGTCAACAAAAAGGAAGGCAGCAGGAGAGGAAGAGGAGCAAAAAAGCTACAAGACATATAGAAAACAATGAACAAAATGGCAATAGCATGTTCTTCCCTATCAGTCATTACTTTAAATGTAAATGGAGTAAACTCCCTAGAGTGGCTGAATAGGTAACCTTCTTTTAAAAAAGGATTCAAGGGGCACCTGGGTGGCTCAGTTGGTTAAGCATCTGACTTCAGCTCAGGTCATGATCTCATGGTTTGTGGGTTCAAGCCCCACATCGGGCTCTGTGCTGACAGCTAGAGCCTGGAGCCTGCTTTGGATTCTGTCTCTCTGTCTCTCTCTCTCTCTCTCTCTCTCTCTCTCTCTCTGCTCCTCTCTTGTTCACTCTCTCTCTCTCAAAAATAAATAAACATTTAAAAAAAATTTTTTTAAAGATTCAGATATATGCTGTCTATAAGATACTCACTTTAGATTTAAGGACACACATAGGATGAAAACAAAAGAATGGAAGGAGATATTCTGTGCCAATAGTAACCAAAAGAGAGCAGGAGTGGCCATACTTAGGTCATATAAAATAGATTTTAAGTCAAAAACTGTTACAAGGGACAAAGAAGGATATTTTATAGTGGTAAAAGATAATTTTACTAGGAAGATATAATAATTATAAATATAGATATATGCACCCAATATCAGAGCACCCAAATATATGAAGCGAAAGTTGTCAGAAGTGAAGGGAGTAATAGACAGCAACACAATAATATTAGGAGATTTTAATACCCCATTTTATTAATGGGTAGAATATCCAGACAGAAGATCAACAAGGAAACAGAGGGCTTGGAACAAAAATATAGACCAAATGGTCCTAACAGACATATAGACATACACAGAACAGTCTACCCAACAACAGCAGAATCCACTTTCTTCTCAAGCACACATGGCACATTTTTCAGCATAGATCATGTTAGGTCATAAAACAAGTCTTAAAAAATTTAAGAATATTGAAGTCATATCAAGTATCTTTTCTAACCATGATGGAATGAAACTAGAAATCAATAGCAGAAGGAAAATTGGGAAATTCACAAACATAGAGAAATTAAACAACACACTCTTAAACAACCCATGGGTCAAAGAAGAATCCAAAGGGGAATTAGAAAATATCTTGAGATAAAAATTAAAATACAATATATCAAAACTTATGGTATGCAACAAAAGCAGTACTAAGAGGGAAGTTTATAGCAGTAAATGCCTACATTAAAAAAAAAAAATAGTCAAGGGGCACCTGGGTGGCTCAGTGGGTTAAGCGTCTGACTTTGGCTCAAGTCGTGATCTCATGGTCTGTGAGCTAGAGCCCTGCATCTGCTCTGTGCTGACAGCTCAGAGCCTGGAGCCTGCTTCAGATCCTGTGTCTCCCTCTCTCTCTGCCTCTCCCCCACTCACCCTCTCTCTCAAAGATAAACATTTTTTAAAAATTTTAAAAAAGATAGTCAAACAGTCTAATTCTATACCTCAAGGATCTAGAAAAAGAACAAACTAAGCCCAGAATTAGCAAAATAAAGGAAATAAAGCAATAAAACTAAAAGTTGGTTTTTGAAAAGATGAACAAAATTGACAAACCTTTAGATGGACTAAAAAGCAAACAAACAGAGAAGACTCAAAATCAAAATGAAAAAGGAGTACTAATGCAGTCACCGAAATACAGAAATAAAAAAGGATTATAAGAGACTACTATAAACAGTTATACACTGACAAACTGAAGAAACTAGAAGAAATAGATAAATTCTTGGAAATATACAACTCACCAAGACTGAATTATGAAGAAACTGAAAACCTGAACATATCTATATAGTAAGGGGATCGAATCAGTAATCAAAAGCCTTTCAAAAAACAAAAGCCCAGGACCAGATGGGCTTCACTGGAGAATTCTACCTAAAATTTAAAGATTAATGCTAATCCTTCTCAAACCCTTCCAAAAAACTGAAGAATGGGGAACACTTCCAAAGTCATTTACGAGGCTGGTACTAACCTCATACCAAAGCCAGACACTCCAAGAAAAGACAACTACAGGCCAGTATTCCAATGAACATAGATGCAAAATCCTCAACAAATACTAGCAAACCCAATTCAACAGAACATTAAAAGAATCATACACCATAACCAAGTGGTATTTATCCCCACAGTGCAAAGATGGTTCAACATACAAAAATCTATCAATGTGATACACCGCATTAACAGAATGAAGGACAAAATCACATGATCATTCTAATAGATTCAGAAAAACATTTAACAAAATTCAGCATCCTTTAATGATAAAAACACTCAAAAACTAGGAATAGAAGGAAATTACCTCAATTTAATACAGGCCATATATGAAAAGCCCACAGCCAATTTCATACTCAATAGTGAAAAACCAAAAGATCTAAGTCTTTCCTGTAAGAAAGATCTAAGTCTTTCCTCTAAGGTCAGGAACAAAACAAGGATACTAACTCTTGCCACTTTTGTTCAACATACTATTGGAAGTCTTAGCTATAAGCAATTAGACAAGAGAAAAAAATAAAAGGTTTCCAGATCAGAAAAAAAGAGGTAAAATGATTTCAGATGACATAATCTTGTATCTAGAAAACCCCCGTGATTCCACAAAAAAACTGTTGGAATAAAATAATTCAGCAAGTTTGCAGGATATAAAATCAACATACAAAAATCAGTTTCTATACACTAACAATGAATAATGCAAAAAGGAAATTAAGGCAACAATTCAGTATAATGCTAAGAGAAATAAATCAGTCAGAGACAGACAAATACCATGTGATTTCATTCATATGTGGAAATTAAGAAATAAAACAAATGAATAAACAGGGAAAAAAAGAGAGATAGACAAAAATCCAGACGCTTAAATACAGAAAACAAACTGGTCCTTGCTAGAGGGGAAGTTGGTGGGGTGTGGGTGAAATAGATAAAGGGGATTAAGAGTAATGAGCATTGAGACATGTATAGAATTGTTGATGATTCGTTATATTGTACATCTGAAACTAGTATAACACTGTGTTACATATTGGAAGAAAAAAAAGATGAAGCCAGTTGATAATGTATGTAAACTGCTTAGAACAATGCCTTGGAACACAATAAGTGCTATTATTATTTCTACTACTAAAAAACAAAAAGGAAGAAAGAAAGAAAGAAAGAAAGAAAGAAAGAAAGAAAGAAAGAAAGAGAAAAGAAAAGAATCCCATTTAAAATATCATCAGAAAAGAACAAAATACTAGGAATGAACTTAACCAAGGACACCAAATGCTTGTACACTAAAAACTACAAAACACTGCTGAAAGAAACTAAATTAAGACACGGATAAATGTAAAGACATCCTATGTTCATGGATTAGAAGACTTAATATCAAGATGTTCATACTAACCAAAGCCATCTACAAATTCAATACAATCTCTACGAAAGTCCCAATGACATTTTTTTGAAGAAAGAAAAAAAATTCTAAAATTCATATGGAACCACAAAGGACCCTGAATAGCCAAATAATCTTGAAAGAGAACAAAGTCAGGGGCCTTACTCAAAACATATTACAAACCTACAGTAATTAAAACAGTATGGTACTGGCATAAAGACACAAATATAGACCAATGGAGCAGAATACAGGGCCTAGAAATAAACCTACACATATATCATACATGATCTCTGACAAAGGTGTCAATACCACACAACAGGGAAAGGACAGTCTCTTTGACAAATGATGCTAGGGAAACTGGATATCCACATGCAAAAGAATAAAATTGGACCTTTATCTTACACTATACACAAAAATCAACTAAAAATGTATTAAAGACTTAAACATAAGACCTAAAAGTACAAAACTCCCAGAATAAAACATAGGAGAAAATCTTCATAATATTGGTCTTGGCAATGATTTCTTGGCATGACACCAAGGCAACAGACAATAAAAGCAAAATAGACAAATGGGACTACATCAAACTCAAAATACGCACAGCAAAGGAAAACAATACGGCAACCTATGGAATAGGAGAAAATATTTGCAAACCATATAACTGATAAGGGGTTAATATCCAAAATATATAAGAAACTCCTACCACTCAATAACGAAGAACAAACAAAAAAGAAACAAGTTAATGAGCAAAGGATTAGACATTTCTCCAAAGTAGACATACAAATGCCCAGAAGGTATGTGAAAAATGCTCAGTATCACTAACATTAGGGAACTGCAAATAAAAACCAGAATGAGATATTATCTTATACCTGTTAGGATGGCCATTATCAAGAGAGAAAGAAAGAAAGAAAGAAAGAAAGAAAGAAAGAAAGAAAGAAAGAGAAAGAGAGAAAAAGAGAAAGGGAGAAAGAGAAAGAAAGAGAGTGAGGGAGGGCAGGAGGAAGAAAGGAAAGAAGGGAGGGAGGGATAAAGGAAGGAAGAAAGAAAAAGAAAAGAAAAAAGAACATAACAAGTGCTGGCAAAGATGTGGAGAGATTAGAACTTTTGTGCACTATTGGTGGGAATGTAAAATGGTGTAGCAGCTATGAAAAATAGCATGGAGTTTCTTCAAACAATTAAAACAGGACTACCGTATGATTCAGCAATCCCACTTCTGGGTATTTACCCAGAATTAAAATCAGGATCTTGAAGAGATATTAGCATTCCCATGTTCATTGCAACACTATTCACAACAGCCAAGATATGGAAACAATCTAAATGTGCTTCCACCACCAATGAATGGATAAAGAAAATGTGGTATATACCTAGAATGGAATATTATTCAACCTTAAAAAAAAAAAAAGTGGGGCGCCTGGGGGGCTCAGTTGGTTAAGCATCCGACTCTTGGTTTTGGCTCAGGTCATGATCTCCCAGTTCGTGGATTCGAGCCCCGCATCAGGTTCTGTGCTGCTGGTACGGAGTCTGCTCAGGATTCTGTCTCCCTCTCTCTCTGCCCCCTCCCCTGATTGCTCTCTATGTCTCTCTCTCTCTCTCTCTCTCAAAAATAAATAAATAAGCATTTAAAAATTAAAAAAAAAAAGAAAATCCTATGATATGTTACAACATGGATGAATCTTGAGGATACTTTGCTGAGTGAAATAAGTCAAGCACAGAAGGAAAAATACTGCATAATTCTATTTACATGAGGTATCTAAAGTGGTCAAAGTCAGAAGCAGAAAGTAGAATGGTGGTTGTTAGGGGCTGGGGTTAGGGAAAATGGGCAAATGGGTGTAGAGTTTCAGTCAAGATGAAAACGTTCTAAAGATCTGTGTCACAACGTAGATACAGTTAATAATACTGTACTGTACACTTAAAAATGTATTAAGAGGGTAGATTTCATATTCTGTGTATTTTACCACAATTCAAAAATTAAAAAAAATTGGACTGCTGCCCCAGAAAGATGCACCACTCACCAAGTTTGGTGGTAAAACAACCCAATGTTTGTGACGAAGACCAAAACTTACTTTGGTTCAAAGTCTAAGAAAGTGTCCTGTTATTTCAGGATGTGATTTTTTAAAAACTGCACTTTTGTAAACAGAGCAAAACATTCTCTGCTCCTAAATAAGGCAATGAAGTGATTTTTTTAAGTCTTCCTGGGTAATCTTGCTTGGTCACCAGCTTTGGGATTGAAAGCAGAGAGCGGGAGATCCAGGAAGCCCCAGGTTATGTCGTAGAGGGGAAAATGTACCAGACGAACCCTTACCAGCGTCCTGCCAAGGGTCAGCCTCTGCTCTGGCGCCGGGAGTCTGTGCACGGAATGTGGAACTTGGAACGCTCCCTGGAACCTGGCACTGTTGCTTCCTTCTTTCTGCAAAGGACCCTCGCGGTCTGACCAGGCAACTCGAATCCAAAGAGCCAGGCTGTCACTGGGGAAAGCTGGCCAAGCCTGCCAAAAGGACGCCAAGAGGGATTTCCTTGGCACATAGGCCAGGCTGGGGGCTACCCTCGCACCCTCGGAATCACAATTAAGTTGGCACATGGTGGGCTTCGGCTTTGGGGTGGGCTCACTTTATCCAAGCCCGCAGACACAGATATGTGTGTGAACCCAGGCAGCCAGCTTGTTAATTGACTAATGAAAAATACAGCTGTCAAGTTGGCAGATCGCAACCTCTTTCTCTGTATGCGAGTCACATGGGAAGCCAAATCCAAAGGTTGTTGAATAAGAAACCGGAGTAAGCAAAACTTACCAGTCGGTCTTTAGGGTGCCACCACTACCACAGGGGCTGCTGGGCTCTGCTCTAGTCTGTGAGGAGGACGTCCTTTCCAGGACCAAACAGGGCTTAAGTGGGCATCACCGGCTTCCACAGCGTAGGTGCTGGAGTCGAACTTCTGGAATTCAGATCCTAGTTCTGCGTTGACCACTTCCATGACTTTGGGAAAGCGGCTCACACCTCAAAGCCTCAGTTTCCTCATCTGTCTAATGTTAATAGCAATAGCGTCTACATCATAGGATCATCGTGAGGATCAAACAGAAGAAGGGGATGTTTAGCTTAATGCTAGGCGCAGGGTTTATCTTCGTGCTTGGCAGGCGCTATCATTGTTACTACTGCCATTATTAGCTCTTCTCTGCTTTAGGCTTCGTGCCTGTCATGATCGCTCTTTGTGTATGTAGAGTACTTAGGACTGATGTGACTTCTGCTCCCTAAAGTAAGTCGAACCACACCCGAGTATTGCCTCCTTGTATGAAGCTTGGTAGCCCTGCCTGGCGCTTGGGAACCTCCCAAGACCGTGTGGCCCCCTTGTCCATTGTCTCAGGTGACGAGCCACATCCTTGGTGATGCTGGGTGAAGTCCTGAATTCCAGGGCTCTTGGGCAGGGGGTGTGTGAAGTCACCTCACACACTGGCACACACGACCGTCCCTGAACCTGCCATGCTGAGTGCCCTGCCTCCGCCTGTACTCCTACCTCTAAACAGCTTATCAGGCTGGATTTAACAGCAGCTGCAGGGTGGGGTAGTAGGGCTAAAATCAGGGATTGAGCAAGCATCTCTGCAAGAATGCGGTGCCGTGTAATGTGTCTGGCAGATAGAACTTCCAGTCTGTCTGGGATGGGGATTATGAGCCCACATGGGCCTGTGGCTTGAGCAAAAGCACAAAATGAACCAAGAAATGTGAAACGCACATGTCTGCTCTTGCTGAGGGCTCAGTGACGCAGGCTTGCAATGGTGTCCACCTTGCCCATGTTTGGGGCTGGGGGCAGCATCTAAGACTCTTCAAGCCAGTCTGACTCTCATGAACTATTCAGCACCAGGGTCTCTTCATTGCCCACTCCTGGCCAACACATCAGGCTCAGTCTCACCTAACAGCTTTTTTTTTTTTTTTTTTTTTTATTTTTTTTTTTGATTTTTGAGAGAGAGAGAGAGAGAGAGAGAGAGAGAGAGAGAGAGATGGGGGGGGCGGTGTAGAGAGAGAGGGAAAGAGAAGATCCCAAGCAGGCTCTATGCCAGCAGCATGGAGCCCAACTCAGAGCTCGAACTCAAGAACCGTGAGACTATGACCCAACAGGAAATCAAGAGTCGGACCCTCATCCGACTGAGTCACACAGGCACTGTCGCGCTCCCCCCCCCCCCCCCCCCCCCCCGGCACCTAATAGCTTATGATCACACCATTCTCTTGGCTAAAAGGCCCTCCTCTGCTTCTCTCCACTTACCTAAATCCCACCCATATTTTCAGACCCAGTTTGAGCCCCACCAACCCCCTGACCTCTGGACTCTTCCAAATAATGACAGCATGGCCTATTTTCCAGATATAATTCAGAGCCAGAGTTCGTGTCTTTTTTCTTGCTCCAGTTATTTTGCTTCCTCCAGGAAATTCCTTGAGGACAAGAAGCTCCTTCTCCGGCAGGGGCTGGATGAAGACAGGCTCTGGTTAAACAGGGATCGATTGGATCAAGGGCTTGGGAGTGGAGCACTGGGCGGAGGGGGAGAACTTTCTTTTGTGTGTGTGTCTTTTTTATTGTGAAATACAGCACACATTCAAAAAAGCATATAAAATGTAAAGGCATGGCTTAATGAATTATTATGAGGCAAATATCCTGTAACCATTATCCAGGTCGAGCAATGAACCTTGTTAACACCCCAGAAACCCCTCCTTCTGACCTTGGGGAAGGAGACTTTTTGAAACTGCTGATTTTATATCCACGGGCATAGGAGGGATCCGTAGATGAAGTGTGCACTTGGAAATCTCTCTTCTCTCACCCTCGCCTACGTGGCCGTGTGCACCCTGGCAAAGTGCGGCATCCCCAGAAACCACAACAGGGAGGAGGGGGAGGCAGGAGTGCTTGGTGGGCAAAGTGCGTCTGTCAGCCTGGAGCCATGCCCAGACCCTGGAAGGGTTCTTCCTTCCAGCTGGGGTTTGTAAGCAAGTCTGAGGGCAGATGTACGCGTCTGGGTGTGGGCTCCCTACCCTAGCCAAAAGACAGGAAGCTCCACACTTGGGCCAGACACTTAGAGATGACAGGGTGAGGGAGAGAAGGGGATTTCCAGAGCTTGGAGCATGGGGCAACTTGCAGGGCCCAGGAAGTGGGTGAGGAAATTTAGAAGAATAATGACTCCTTTGGGGGAATTTCAAATACTAAATATGCAGGGAGGGGGCATCCCTGGCTTTTTTTTTTTTTTTTTTTTTTTTGTTCGACAAATGTGTGTTGAACATCTACTATGTGCCAGGCACCGGAGATAGAGAACAAGGAAGACACCAGCTGTGTCTCCCAAGCCCACGATGTAATGGGGAAAAGGAACAGGCATGCAGGTCCTCACATTACAGCCTGGTGTGTTCAGAATCAGCAGTTGCAAGAAAGTTAAGTGAATGAAGTTAAGTGCATCAAGGTTCTAAGCCCCCCTTCCAAGCTCATCAGGCATTCTTCTATAATGTATTGCCCTTCAGGCAGGTAAACTGTGTGGTGAGTGCTTTGACACATACCATCCGTGACAACAGACACCTCGCTTTGGAGGCAGGTCCCCTGGAAAAGGTAGCGAGCTGGTAGTATTCCTTAAGGAGAATTTATCCAAAGAGACAAGAATCACTCAAGTCTACATGGACATCCTATTCCAGGCAACATCTTGGACTTTCCAGAGAGGACCTTCTTGGCTCAGAAATGTAGAGAGGAGCCTGGGAACCAAAATGGGCTGGGATGAGAGCCAGGAAAGAACACAGGCTGCAGGCTCCAGCTGGAGGAGTGGTCCTACGAGCAAGGGGCCAGCAAGGGGCCATCCGGGAGGAAGGAGTCAAGACGGGCATGAAGGGTGGACAATTTCAACGCTCAGCAAGAGGGAGGTAGTCCGGAGAGGGAGAATGCTGTGGGCAAAGGCAAGATGCTGAGGATATGCAGGACAACTGGTTTGGTAGCAGCAGGCAGGCCCACAGGGGCAGGGGGAGTGAGCAATATCTAGAAAGAAGTTGGAGTTCAGCTGGGGAAGGTTTGAAAATGTCAGATTGAGAGCCGGGACATTAGGTAAGGGCGTCCCATCAAAGGTGCCTGAGCAGGGCTGTAACTTGGCCAAACTCGGATTTAGGAAGGTTAGCCTGGTGGTGACGGAGCCAGGAGAGTCTGGCTATCAGCCAAGTGCCAGGTCAAGACGGCGTGGATGAGCGCTCGGACAAGACCACAGGAAGGGAGGTTGGGGATGGAAGGAGACGTGGTAGAAGAGCCGGCAGCTTTGGTGACTCAAGGTCTGGCCCCGGTGGCACTTGCTGCAGCTCTGTGCACAGGACTGAGCCATTCAGCTCAGGGTAAAGATGTAGGAAAGCAGGCATTATACATTCTGCTCCCTCTGAAGCAAGCTGGGGAGAGAGAAAGCAAGAGCCAGAGAGTTCATTTTATCAGAAAGTGAAAGGAGCCACCCAGAGAGAAAATCAGAAGCGGCCATAAAGCTTCATCTCTGCTTCGGTGGCTCAGGAGTGATGGGCCTCATACGGCTTTATTCCAGGAACTCCATCCCCGTGGCAAAGCAGGCTTTGGTTGGGGCCGGAGAGAGCTAATGCCAACAGGAGCCAGGCAGGTTATATAAATGAGAGAGCTAGGCGGGGTAAGAAATATCCCTCCCCAAATAATGTATATTAAGAATTCACAGCTTAACTTGTCCTTTCCAAACATCTGCAGGAAGGTTCCTTCAAAGCAGTCAGGTTCTCCCCAAGAGCAATTTGCTTCAAAGTTGCATAGCTAAAAGGTTTTCAGTGCTGGTTTCTCCCAGAAAGAAAAGCCCTGTGGCTCCATCCCTGACCAAAGGGCCCCTATCATCCTGTCCTTCCTGGAACCACACTCCTTGGGCTGCCTGTGGGGAGGTAGGCACAGGATAGCAGTCTTAGCCCCGGAAAGCCTCCGAAAAGGCCAAGGGTGAGTGCTAAGTCAGCGAGAAGCCCCAGGGCACAAGCCCTTGGAGATTGCTGGCTGGCCAAGCCTCCAGCCTGTGAGCCACGGTCAGGGACAGTCCCACGAGAGTGTAGGTGCTCTACTTGCTCAGAAACACACAGGGGCAATGTTTGCTACCAGTCCTCAGCTCAGGGGACACATTCAGATGCCAAGTGCTGCTTTGCTATTGATTTAACTCTCACTGTTACAGGTCCTGACTGGCCTCAGCTCCGCTAAGAGACACAGCTCAACCCCTGACACAAGGCAGGTTCCGGTTTACAAGGAAGAGAACAGATCCATCCAACTCTGTCCCTCACCGTGCATAGGGACTTCCACAATGACCCTGAGGGAGAAGGTGCTGTTTCTGACCCCTCTATACTCATCTTAACACTTCCCACAGAGACGAGTACACAGTGGTAGCTTAATAACAACAATTTGTTGGGCCTATAGATGAATGACGGGTGATGAGGAAATCATGTCCCCTACAGACTATCACAACCATAGGACTTGCAATCCTCTTTCAGACAAAGGAGACAGGCATGTGAAGATCGAAGAAGTTCTGCAGTGACCTGGCCCAGAGGGATACCTGCTTGTGTACTGCCCACACTCCTGGAAACACAAAACTCCACGAAAACTCCTAAAATGCAAGTTATTTAAAGGAATTCACCCAGGGTCCTCTGGTTGAGTTTATTCTACTCAGAGAGGTGACTGGAGCAGGCCCCCACAATCCTAGCCCACCCCCTAATCAGGGATGACACTCACTATATTTAACAGCTAACCAACCAGAGTGATCCTGCCTCACTTGGGAAAGGGTCTTGAAAGACCTCTACTCTGGTAGGCATTAACTCTTTAGATGTTGAATCAGGAGGTCAGAGGGAGACAGCAAAAGGCCTCAAGTGATGGGGGCAAGGTGGGGGCATTCAGGGCAAGGGGCATTTACCAACCAACGTGAAATTATTTCAGTACTTTTACAACCTGTTGGGCCACACTGTTGCAAAGGAGTTGAAAGTTAGCCCTGCCCCTATGGGATCTGCTGGGAATTCCCACCCTTAACTGAAGGTTTAGGACACAGCTACTGTGTTTCATGTTTTGTTTTATTTCTTCAGTCTTCTTGTTTCCATGCTTTAGACTGCATAGTTCCCATTGCCATGTCTTCAAGGTCACAGATATTTTCTTCTACAATGTTCAATCTGTTGAACATTAGACTGTTAAGCCTAGCCAGTGAAATTTTCATTTCAGGTATTGTATTCTCCAACTCTAGAAGTTCAGTATGGTTCTCTCTATATATGTAGATTCCCTTCCTCCCCGTGTTCACATTTTCCTTTAAGTTCTTATATATATAGGGGTGACTGGGTGGCTCAGTTGGTTAAGCATCAGACTCCTGGTTTCAGCTCAGGTCATGATCTCACTGTTTGTGAGTTTGAGCCCCACATTGGGCTCCATGCTGATGGCGTGGAGCCTGCTTGGGGTTCTGTCTCCCTCTCTCTCTGCTCCTCCCCTGCTTGCTCTCTACCTCTCTCTCTCTCAAGAATAAGTAAACATTATATATATAATATCAGAATGTGTCCCCTGAGCTGA